>NC_056731.1:1922883758-1923021258 GCF_019279795.1 Protopterus annectens | reverse complement strand
CATTGATGTTCAGAACATAAATGAACCATAAAAAAAAAAAAAAACACTATGTTATGCAGGGGGCAAACCTCATTTTAATATTCCAACTATGAGGTAGCACTAAGCGGAGATTTCCATACTACAATACCACACTCAGGATGGCACACACACGGCCAACATTCCACAATCTCACTTACCTGGCACTTCCACTTTAAACCTTCAATGTTCTGAACATCGATGTTCTGGTCTCGATGATCAGAACTTTGATGTTCTTGAACATTCGGCGATTTTGGGAACCCATATATATATATATATATATATATATATATATATATATATATATATATATGTATTTAGGACTATTGAACAAAAGTTCAATAGTCAGAATCCACAATCACCGAACTCGCTTTCACCGAAAAAGTGCTTTCGTTAAAGTGTGTTTAAAAAAATAAATAAATAAAACATTACTTTTTACGTTTTTGTGTCCCCACCCCCCTGCTTAAATATTCTCACTCTGAGGTCGCACTACAGAGGGGAAAAGGGAATTTTTCCTTATTCCCCAGTGTAGTGCAATCTCTGCAACAGGCATACTGACAGGAAAGTGCCTTTCAGTGAAAAACACTTTCGCGCAGGTATGCCCGGCCGAATCTGTTTCAGTTATGTTGCCGTTCGGTGATCCGTACGGATCCCATATATATATATATATATATATATATATATGAATCTCTAATGTCTTTTTTTTTTTTTTTTTTATTTTGTGTTTGTTTACCAGGTTTGTTCATCTGGGGTTAGTCAAAAAACCCTTTTCAGTGGAGGCAAAGGGAGAAAAGCTTCAACATATTGCAAACATTTTTAAACAGTCAGTGATATACCTGAACAAACATTGAATAATTTGCATGAACAATTACACACACATTTGCTAATTAGATTACATTCATATGAAAATATAGGCAACTAGTACAGTATAAAAGATAATTATGCATTAGTAGATGTTGAACATTTAGAATATGAAGAGGTGTATAAGTGATTTTATTATATAGATAATATATCATGAGATTAGTGCAGAGGAAGTCAAAGAAATGGAGGTGAGTGAAGGGACTAGATAGGGCAAAAAACATTAATATTGTAGTTAAAAAGTGGAGTGTAAAGCAGGTTCAGAGACAATTATATATAGATGGCTATCATAAAGTTTATATTAGAAGTATAGAGGTGTGGGATGTATAGTGTCACAAACTATGCATATGGTTGGGAGATACTAGTTAAACTATTCAGGTATTGGTGAAGTCCGGTTGTGGGGCATAGAATTCTGAATGAAGAGAAATAGCTTGATGATATGGTACACTAAAGATTGCAGTTACATTTATCTTGGTGATTTGATAGGTGAAGTTTCGGCTGTATTTTAAATGAGTTTGCATTCTGAATGGATTTCATTTGGAGTAGGATATGGTTCCATAGTTTAGCTACAGTATTTGAATGTAGAGAGTTGCCTGCAATTTTAGATGCTTTGGTTCTAGCGATTTTTATCAAGTGTAAAATTCTATTAGAAGAGTAGTATTGTATTACGTTATTAAGGGTTGGGCAATTCTCTGGTTTATTCAGAAGTCTGTGTATTGTAGTTAGCTGAGAAGCAGATAGGTGATGGGGTAGTTGTAAGCAGTCTAATTCTCTGTGAGCTAGGCAGTGATGTGTTCTATTGTTATAGCTTGCTGTAAATTTGCCTGTTTTATTAAAATATTGCTCATGTGTAGATAGCTATGAGACCTGGAGGTTAGTAAAGATGGGGCAGGGTACAGGAGAGGTGTCAGTAAGAGAGTAGACTATAGATCTTCTGGCTATGTCAGTGAGGTAGGTTTTACTCTATATAATGTACCTAGTTTTTGATGAATTTATTTAATTATATGTGATACATGTTAGCCAAATTTCAGCTGATCATCTATGAAGATACCAGTTGGTATAATGGTTATAGTCTTCACCTCCCATACCACAAGGTACAAGGTTTGATTCTGACCTCCGACCAATGTCTGTTTGGAGTTTGCATGTTCTCCTTGTGTCTCTTTGAGGTTTCTCCCACCTTCAAAAACATGCTGAGTGTTTCCATTTCAAACTCACCCAAGAACAGAGCTGTTGGCAACAGCACAGACTCTAGTGTTGGTGTTGATAATGGGTGACCCGAATGCACATATTGGGACAGACAGAACAGGATGTGAGGACTGCCAGGGTCCACATGGGTGGGGCAAAAGGAATAAAGAAGGAGAGGCCAATAGACTTCTGCCTGGTAAATGGCTTGATGGGAGGCAGCACACAGTTTGGAAAGAGAGGCAGTCACAAGATCACATACAAGAATGGCCAGCATGCAACTCTAGGTAGACTTCCTTTTGGTAAGAAAAGGACACTGGGGTAGAATCAGCAATTGCAAAGTCATCCCGAAAGAAACAGTCAACCCACAGCCATTGCAAGCAGTGTTTAGAGAAGGCTTTAAGGTCAACAGAGACTTGGTTGAAGATCTGGAAGGAATTACTTAGGGCTCTAGCACCTCAAAAAGATGAGGAAATAGGTGGAGTTGAAGAAAAATGGCAGTGCCTCAAAACAGGTGTAACGGCTACATAGCAGATATGCTGTCAAGCCAGGAATGGAAAAAAGGTACAAAAGGAAAGCTGATGGTGGACTGCAGAAGTCCAGGAAGTCATCAAAAGAAAGGAGTGCAGGAAAAATTGGGAGATAGAAAAGACAGACCAGGCTAGGATAGGAAGGAAAACTGGTTGGCTAACAAAGAAGCCAAGAAGAGAGTTGTAATAACAAAGAACAAGGCATCAGAAGCACTCTACCAACTTCTGGAAAGTGACTCAGTGAATGGCACAATGAAACTCTATCAGGTTGCAAGGCAAAGATAGTAAGATAAATAAGATAGTCAGATACCCTTCATAAGGGATGCTAGCAACAACCTGCTTACCAGTCCACAGGACATCAAAGGCAGATGGAACGTGTACTTCCAGCAGCTTCTGAATGAAGAAAACCCCACAGAAGCTGTACTTCCCCAGACACAGCCTATGGTGAGAGAAGAAGAGGAGCCCATCTTAGAAGTAAGAACAGCACTAAGGAAAATGAAATCAGGGATGAAATCAGATGAGGTCACAGCAGATATGATCACTGTATTGGGTGAGATAGGGAAGAAATGGCTCTGAGGGTACTCATAGCAGTATAGAGATAATGTTATATCCCAGATAACTGGAGAATAAGCATACTAGTGCCAGTGTTCAAGAACAAAGGGTTCACAACCATGGGCAGTATAGAGGTATCAAACTTCTTTAACACTGCATGAAAGTTCTGGGGAAGGTGATTGATAAACAAATACACAGAGTAGTAGAAAGTAGCATGGAAAATGAGCAGTTCAGATTCAGATCTGGATGCAGCACTACTGACATGATATTTGCAGTGTGTCAGATACTTGAGAAGAAGCTAGAAATGAGGAAGGAGTCCAACTGGGCATTCCTAGAGTTGAAAAAGCATATGACAAGGACCCAAATCCTGTGGTGGTTCAAAGTCTCAAAAACATTGGTAGAATTAGTGCAAGCTATGCACAAGGACCCAATTACTCAAGCACGAACAGTCTTTGGTCTTACAGAGGGATTCTTAGTGGCAGTGGGTGTGCATAAGTGTTCAGCTCGGAGCCCACTGCTGCTCATACTGGTGATGGACTACATTAGGAAACAGGTTGGGGGGACAAATCAACAAAGTTGCTGTATGCAGACCATATGGCATTACAGGCTGACTCTGGGAAAGAACGTCAGCAAAGGGCAGGGGAATGGAGTGCAAAAATGAAGGCACATGGGATGAAACTGAGTACAGTTAGGACAGATTTAATGGCAGCAAGTGGGGGATATCAGAAGAAGTTGAAAATTGAGATAGAAGGGAAATAGTGGAACAGGTTAACAGCTTGAAGTATCTGTGAGGGGTGGTTGAAAAGTGAAGTCTGAATTAGGAGGTCAAAGATAGAATCAGAGGGGCTGCATCCAACTGGCCAGAGTGTCAGGGGTAGTGTATGATAGAAGAATGCCAAAGAAATGAAATGAAATGTAAGGTGCACAAAACAGTGGTGCGACCGGTACTATTGTATGGTACAGAAACCTAGGCAGTAAAGGCAGAGCCATTGAAGAAGCTAGAGGTGATGGAAATGAAATGCTTGAGATGGGTTATTGGATGGGACAGATGAAGAAATGAGGACATGAGAGCAGAATCCAAAGTAGCTTCAATTTCAGAAAAGGTCAAAGAGAGCAAATTACAGCGGTTTGGGAACATGTGCTGGAAAGCAGAAGGCAATCTGGTGAAGAAGATTTGGGACAAACAGGAAAAGGCAACCAGAAAAGGGCATCCAGCAAAGAGATGGATGGATTGTGTAAGAGAACACCTATGATAGTCAGGTATGAGTGTCGAAGAAGGCAGGGGAGTGGCACTGAATAGGGAGAGATGGTGACAAGTGACACGACACCCTGGCCCCATGTAGAAAATGGGAATAAGGTGTTGATGATTATGATGATCTGTGAAGACACCCAGTGATTTTGCATGGCTCACTTGTTACATCATGGTGTTATTGGAAGAGATGATAGTCAATAGTGTTGTTTAGGTAGAGATGTGTTATGGAGTGAAGAAGTCTTTGTGAACTATTTAGCCATGCTTGAATTGATAAGGATTATTTTGTAAGGTCCTGGAGTTTATAAAGAAATTTGGGAGAGCAGATTAGTGTCAAGTCATCAGTGGATTGAACAAGGTAGCATTTTTTGTAGCAGTTTAGAGGTCATGATAAATATGTTGAAAAGTTTGCGGCCTAGTATAGATCATTGCAGGACACCAATACTTACTAGCAAGAAGTTGGAGAAACCATTTTTCTGTTTCACTGCTTGTGCTCTGTCTGAGAGGTAGCTAATGAATCATTGCAGTGAAATATTGATAAGAGTTTATGTAATGGTTTCTGGTGGGCGAGAGTAGCCAAAACTTTTGATAAGTCTAGGAAGATGGTGGAGACTAGTGTGTGTGTGTGTGTGTGTGTGTGTGTGTGTGTGTGTGTGTGTGTGTGTGTGTGTGTGTGTGTGTGTGTGTGTGTGTGTGTTATTGTTTATGGTATGTGTGTGTAAGCAGAAGGTCACTGTGTGCTTGGGGTGTTAACTCTAAACGTTTTAAATATACCAACAGTTTCGACACTGGGCTGGAATGCATGTGTGTGTGTGAGAGTTTGCGTATGTGCATGTTTGTGTATGGTTAGAGTAAAGGCTGGTATAGAGGATAATGTTTTTTGCTGTGCATGTTTGGTTTTGTATGTAGCGTGTTTGAGTGTCTTGTGTAGTGATAGTGTAATGAAAAGGGTCTTCTAAGATAAAATGAAGGTAGGGACAGGGTTAGAAAAACCCTTTTTATAACATTCTCACTATTCAAACAAATGCAGTCAGAATGTAGTGGTAGGGGTTTTGTTCAGAGATTGTAAAAGGAAACGTTTTGTTGTGTATTTATTTTGTTGTTATCTCTGTTTTTGCTTTTTCGATAATTGCTCTTTTTTAAAATGCAAGTGTCGATCAGCTGTATTTTGGTGTTTCTGCATTTTGATCATTCTTAAACTCACAAACACACAGACATATATATATATATATATATATATATATATATATATATATATATATATATATATATATATATATATATATATATATATACACATATACATACATACATACACACACACACACACACACACACACACACACACACACACACACACACACACACAAAAAACATATATATTTGTACATGTGTATCTTTGGTGTTGTTGTAAGGCTTAGGTCATTACTGAAAGGGCCACCATACCATCTATGTGTTAAAAAAGTAAAAGATATACATTTTTTGAAAAAATAAAAAAGACATGAAAAACAAATAAGTTAATAAACACCCAGGTCCTCAAAAGGACAATATAAGAGATGATAATTAACTAGCAAGAGGTCCTAAAGGCATACTTTACTAATAACATATCTTCAGGCTTAACTTTGTATACGTTATCTACTTTTTAATTCATGAAGGAAGGAAAGTATATAAATATATATATATATATATATATATATATATATATATATATATATATAAATATATAAGTTATAGTAAGTGTAAGAGCAATTTTCCTTAAATCAGGGTAAAGACTGCTTTAGGTGAGGGAGCAGGGAGCTTCTATCACTTCTTAATTATATACCCACAGTTTTAGTATAAATTCTTTCCAGAAGGTTGCAAGGAATGTAACTATGCCTAACTTGATCAGAAGCAAAGGTACAGTGATCACTTGCACATGCTAGTTAATGTACAGTCTACTAATCTGTTCTCAGAACAATTTTTTAAACTATGACTTTTTAGATGCTGAGATTATATTTCAGACAGAAAACATCTCCTGCCTATTATCATGAAAACAAAATCATTACCATCTGTTTTTTTAAAACAAGTTAAAAACTCCACAGCATTAATAAATTATAACATTTTTATTCTTTATAGTTATAGTCATGTTTGAACTAAGGATGTATTCCATCCTCATACTTGTTTAATCTTAACTTTGGGGTGCTCAGACTGTCTTGTAAGTATTATGACTCAAAGATTTATGTGTTGACCTGTTGTCAAGAACTTATTCTTTCTTATGTGTCTGGAAATCAGTTTTTCTTAGTGATATCCATCCAACAATGAATTTTGAATACATAAATTTACAGGTCAACATTATGTTATGATAAGCCTTAAGACTACAATGAGGGTAAAACATCAGGGGTGACCCAAGGATATCTATGGGTTCCCCAATGAGTATGTTCCTCATAGTTCTACATTTTGGTCAGGTCTCAACTTATGGCAATGAAAGGTGTGAACTGGCACTGCTAACAGGCATTGTAGCTGGGAAATTTTCAGCAATTGATAGAAAGACTGAGATAAGAAGAACATTAGTTCAGGGCTTTATACATCTGAAGGGTTTCAGTCACAGAATATACTGTATCCAAGCACAGGTTTGTTATTAGACTATTTTTTGTTTAATTTTTGAACACATTCTTTTATTTTTTCTGATATATCTCAAAAAATGTAGATGGCTCCGGTTTTGAGATTCTGTTTGGTATTTTTACCTTATGGTCAGTAGCTTTGATCACTTTTATAGAAAATTTAGGACACCTTGTTGTAGGACTGATTATCACGGTCCCACACAAAGAGTAATGTTTACTGAAAGACAACAGATATTGCAAATTCCATACTGCAGCAACACATATGAAGCAGCAGACACAAAGTTAAAAAAGCCAATGTTTTGTAGGTCATAAGTCCCCTGCACCCCCCATGTGGTGCTGTATCTCCTGGAAACTACATTGGTCGACCAGTAAATTGGTCAACCTAAAATCAAGAATACATCACAGTGAAAGTCCGGAGAGGTCGAAACTGAATACATTCAGACCCGTAGTTCGATGTATTCGACATAGCAGGAGATGACGTCAGTCACCCATGCTATGCACATTAATGTACCGTTACACTCTTACAACCCCCCTTGTGGAGAGCTGCACCCCCCACACCCCCTGCACATTAAATATACCAACTCTGAGATCACACTACAGTGAGGAAATGGGCTAATTCCCTGTTCTTCACTGAACCGTGATCTCCTTGGACAATGTCAAACCAAATACTCAAACTACACTACTCATTCGCTGTAGTGTAGTCGATATATTTTGGTTTGACATTCTGACGACTTGAAAACTGCCTTTCGACTACATGCCGATCAACCGATGCAGTTTCCAGGTTTTCACAGTAAACCATCTATGCATAATGATATACATTCTGCTGTGTAATATTAAAATGTCTGCTAATTTGTCCTTAAGAAATAAGAAAAATACCACACCCTCAATTTAAAAGAGGGCTACCAAAAGTGCTAGCTGCCATTACAATATCAACTCTTGTTCATTGCATATTCTGTTCCCTTTTTTCTTACACCAAATGCATGTTTGGTAATATGCTTTCAGTATTTTCTAATTAATGCCAATGTACTCCCTTAACAAAACAATTTCTCTATCATCACCTCTACCTCCCTTTCCTGGTGACAAGCACATTGTCTCATAGTCATTTCCCTTTCCTTTAGTTTCCCTTCTTCTTTTCCTCTCTT
Source organism: Protopterus annectens (assembly GCF_019279795.1). Taxonomy (NCBI): domain Eukaryota; kingdom Metazoa; phylum Chordata; order Ceratodontiformes; family Protopteridae; genus Protopterus; species Protopterus annectens. The sequence continues at coordinate 1,923,013,130 of NC_056731.1, read as the reverse complement.
TTATCTCCCACCAACTACTTACCGCTAATCCGTCATTATTTTCCTTTCCTTCATCTCCTACTTAATTTGTGTCAAGCATCATTTTGAAGCATTTTTTTCTATTAAATCTATATTTTCTTTCCCAGTCCCAGTGACATCCAGTCTTAGAACTCTGTCTTTATTTTTCTTTTTTTTTTAACTTCTCCTTCCCTACCCTTGTGCAGCTTCTGGCTGTGCTCCCTGGCTTCCTCTTACACTCAACCCTGGATTCCCCAGTTGCCCCTAAGCACACACCCAGGATATATCCCATTTTGGGAGGGTCCTCAACATTTTGGGAAGAGGATTTCATGGGGCATGCCTTTTATTTGCACTGGGGAGTGAGCGATCTGATGGAAAGTTCTATTTGTGGAGCTAGGAGCATTCATGAATGCAGTGGGTGGATAAGAATCCCTAGCAAGGGGAGCAGACAGTGTAATCATGTCATGATGTTATTGCTACCCCCCAGCTCTGTCAGGGTGAACTCTGAAGTGTCTGGTCTCCACCAGAGGTTGCATAATTATTGATATCTCTTTAGCTCTTCTCCAGGCTGTCAGCCACTACTTCTCCACCCCCCTGCTGGGCCCTACTATAAGCTTATGTTCATGTGTGAACATGAATTGTCAGTGCCACATACAAATGTCCTGTGTCTGTGTCAGCAGCTGGCTTATTTCTTACCTTTTCTGATATTTTCTGCACCTCCTTTTTTCTCATTGTACTACCCTGTCCTAGCATATGCTTAACTTTACCAGCCAACCACTTTTCAATACCACTTTATCATAAAGTTACAGTCACATTCATCCAACTATTCCAAAATTGTGCATAATATTCAGTTTTTTTGTGTCATCCCTTTACCTTGTTACTAACACATTTTTCTTCAACCATTTCTCAACTTCTTTCTTCTTCACCTGCATGTGTGCACAGGTATCTTCTTCATTGATTTTCTCTTTGCTCTGTCACAGTTTCCCTAGTCTCCATAATGTTGTCCAACTTATTTATCTGCTATGGGCTTCCGACTCTATACTTAGTGACCTTGCTACTTCTCAGAGACTGTAATGACCTTCTGTTAACAGGGCACTCATAAAACCACAGGGTAAGAAGTGGCCCTTATCTTTTTTCCTAACCATTAATATGCCTTCTTAGAGGAACGTCTGTTATATTGAATGAGGTTTGCTATTTCATTGTAATACATACAATATTGGTCACTTGTTCTGGTTTACTGCTCCTCACTTCTTTTCCTTCCCATCTTACCCCAAAATAATTTTTCATTTAGTAACTGATATCAACAGCAGTTCTAGTATCTGGGTGTTCTGTGACATCGTTTACATGGATAAAAGAAAGTTAATTTATTTTCACAGGCCTATTAACCTCATAGGTATTGTACTGTATACATGAACTTTACAAGCCTCCTCAGTAAAGTGTATAAATTCGAGAAGTTTGAGGTAAGGGTGATTCAGCATAGTTCATCTATTATTGCTCTTTCTGAAACACCCTTCAAACATAAATCTCCTTTCCTTCCTTTGAACCTTTCTAATTATCACTGCTTCCAAAGAGACAGTGAGTTGTGCTGGTGTCTGCTTTTAACCAAGTACACTGTCCAGATATCTTTACCAAATCACTGTCATAACATAGATGAGTTCATCCCTGACTGTCTGTTGACCAAAGATCTCTGCTGTGTACGTAAAACTTTTCACTGCTGCTTTTTCCATTATTATTATTTATTCCCTTATGGCAGGCTGTTTCCAGAAGACCTTTTTCTCTGGGAATCCAACTGCACATTTAGACATCTGTGAGATCTGAAATTTAATTAGTTATAAAGTAAAGCATTGACAGTCTTGAAAGGTCAAAATGGCATGAACCTGGTCCACATTAAATGACAATCCACCAACATAATCCGCTCATTAATAATCATTCCTCTTTGTCTGTGTCCTTACAAACAGGCAGACACCATTTTAGGGACCTACTTCCTCAATCGTTATGTTATTGCTCACTGTTTTGTAAGAAATAAACCTCCAGCTATAGAGATATTCTTTGGAAATTTCTCAGTGAACAAGCAGCATCCCATTCATATAGAGCTAGACAGCATCCATTGGAAACATTTCTGAAAAAAATAAGGTTTTACTGTTACTGTCTACATGCTGTCTGAGAAGCAACTCTTCCTGCTGGAAGAACGTTTCCTTAGGTAGTCAATGGAAGCCAGCTCAAATGTTTATCCAAAGATTTCAAAATCAATATGAGACTGTATAACTCCACTTTGAGATTCTGAAGGCAGCAGGTCACTTCTGCTGGGAGAAGCATTTGTTTAACTGAAGAATGAATGAGGACAGCTTATTGGGAGAAGCAAGATAATCTACTTCAAGAATAAATATATTATTCTATTTAATCAGCCAAGGAACTTCTGAAAGGAGGCTGATAACCTCTTTTCTTGATATACAACCTGTGGTGAATTTATAAATATGTTAATGTTTTGCTTAATTGATTTATGCTTTGTTATTTGTTAATGAAATATGTGAACTAGGTTTTCTTGGACTCTTTTCAGCCATGACTTAGGTAAAAAGACCAAGAATAAATTATGTATGTAGACAATTTAGTGCAGCCAGTCAACTAGCATGTTTTGATATGTAGAAAGAAACAGTATTACATGGAGAAAACCTATGCAGACACAGAGAGGACATGCAAAGCTTCACACGCACACACACACACACACACACACACACACACACACACACACACACACACACACACACACACACACACACACACACACACACACACACACACACACACACTGCATGCTATTTAGAGAAATCTTCCTAGAATTAGTCAGAGTAATAAGAGTTCATGGAGGCTAAAAGCACATCCACAGTGTTTATGTCATCTGTAGGTATCCTGATGAATATCCACATCCTGCTGGGTAACATATTTGCTTTAGAGCATCTGTGTACTTAGAAGTGCAAAAATATAATTTGCAGTTATAACAATGTTCATCTACAGCTACCAAGAATTCTCTTGATGCAAAGCAATTTAGGGGATACTGGAAACTTTGGATCTAACAATTTGACTCACCTATTAGTACTAGCCATTACAGCAAGTATATTAGCACACCCAAAAGAAAAAGTCCTTACTTGGAAGCCTGAGGTAGGCAGAAAAATACAGTGCACAATGCTTCTGTATATCTTTTGGGGAAAATCATTTTATGAACAGTCAGAGACAAAATAGCAACAATTAGAGATACCTTCAGGAGTTACTGTGAGCCGAGAAAGATTTTTCCATTTATTTGACATTTTTTATTCTTTACAAGGGCATGGGTTAATATAGTGACTATAGATGCTTATGTGAATTTGGTGAGCTGCATAATTCTAAATAAAATAAAGAATAGTTTGTGGTAAATTAAGTGATGAAACTAAGGATAGGCTAGTAAGAAAAGCAGAACTGACTGAATAAAAATCTGTGAATGGATACAGAGAAGTAAAATTATAAATATGCAGCTAAAAGAATTAACTAAGGAAACAGAAATATGCAAGATAAAATGTAGGTCAAACCATTAAGATGTGAAAGAGTGACAATGCATTTTAACAATATTATGATGAGGAAGAAAGTCACAAAATATCCATTTGGTATGGCATAGCTAGGTATTACTATAAGTGTGACAAAAGGATGTGTCTGACATTTTATTGATTTTGTAGAAGTTGTGGTAGAAAGAATCTTGTGAAGATGTGAAAATGGGAAAACAAGTTGTTCAAAAGAATCAGCATCATGCTGAACAGTAACATGACAATGAGCTATTAGTTGGTACTATTCAAGTGCAAAGCAATGATACACTAACGTCTGAAAATGTAATGCTTCAAAAAAAGTGGGACAATTGTACAAGACAGAATGTTGGCAAGGAATGCTGAGAATCAATTAACAAAATGTTGAATATAAATTAGAGGTGTAGAGTGTAGTATTACATATGAAGATAGTTTTCTTTCATGAGGAATAAAAGACACAGAAAAGACAGCTGTGTGCAAGTTGTTAATATATCCAGGGTGCTAAATAAATACACTTGGCAAAACCTACTGAAACATGAATATAAAACTAAGAAGTATATGATTTTCTTTAAGCTGTAGCACCAAAGTAAGCTAATTCCATAAGTATTCTGAGATATTTGGCTTGTGGAAAGCTAGTAAGAATAGAAAAAATAATTAATTATGCAAAGGCAAAGTGAGAAAGGTGTTACTTTACACATTCTGGAACAGCAGCACAGCTGTGAGATATCTCAAATATTGTACAGAGTCACAGCTCATGGCTATGATGATTTTATTTACAGATTCAGGAAGTTTGCTAGGAGAATACCACACACAATTACATCCAGATGTTGTCCCATTAGTATATACTTCAAGAAAGTACCAGCAAATGTCAGGATTAGAACGTAGCAGAAACTGAAGTGAATTGAAAGTTTCTGTGTGTGTGTGTGTGTGCGTGTGTGTGTGTGTGTGTGTGTGTGTGTGTGTGTGTGTGTGTGTGTGTGTGTATGTGTGTGCGTGCATGCACCATTAAGAAGCAGTCATCCCTAACATAATAGCTGAAAAAATTGATACTTGCTGTAATGCAATGTGAGATTCACATTTACTTTGATCGAGAATATATTAATAAAATGATTAAAAGAGAACATTATCAATAACTTACAGATGAAACATTTTTTAAATGCCAAATGTTAGTATCTTTTCAAGACTAGATACAAGCATATATTCTGACAAATAAATATATAAATGGATATAGATATATTTATATATATATATATATATAAATAGATAGATACAACTCCCAAATATGCATGTTTAATATGTCATTAAGAAGACATTGGTTCTTCAGAATACTATTTGATATTTTATCAGCACTATAGATATTCCAAAGAGCTGCTGTGCATTTGGCTGCGGAATGGTAGTAGTTATAAACATAATTAATTATTTGTTAGTATTACACAAGAAGAGCATGACAAAAGACCGATACAGTAGCTAAATTGATTAAAGCTGCATTATTCAAGTTGAATAATTGCAAATGTAAGGTGAATTACAAATCTGGACTACATTGGTCTTATTCTAATGTCAGAAGGACTGAAGCCTGATACAGAAAGTGTTAGAACAATTGTGCAAATGCCAAGGCCAAACAACAATCAGAAATTAACACGTCTAAAAAAATCATACCGTTTACCTAATATGTCTGAGATAATTATGTCTCCAAGAAAGCTGTTAGAGCAAGGTGAAGCCTGGGAATATAAGTTTGAACTGGAAGAGTTTTGAAATGCTCAAAAAACTAGTTGCTGAAGTATTGGCATTAACATACTATGATGAGAAGAAGTCAGTTGTGTTTCAAGTAGATGACAGACAGTGTGGTACAGGAACTGTGGGTTAAGATAATTGACAGACACCTACAATGAGATATATCCAGGCAGAAGATGAATTGTTAACAATAGGGATGGGTGTGACAAATTCCAATAATATGTGAATGATAATAAAGTTGAGATACATACAGAACAAAACCCATTGAAAAGCCTGTTCAAAAAGTCATTGTTCAAAAAAACACTGAGATTGAAAAGAGTAATATTTAATTTGCAAAGGAATCATAAGGAAGTAAAACACAGATCAGGCAAGGAAATACACACAGTATATATTTTGAGCATAGCATATTTACCAGAACAGCATGAAAATTGTTAGAAGAAAAACAAAAAATGGTTTAGGTAATAATGCAGTTACTAGAGGCAGAACAAATAAATTATTTTCAGAAATGTACTAACACTTCCTTAGAAATGCGGTTGTTGAAAGAAGGTCCAATAAATTATCTCCAAAGTTTAATGTTAAAATCTGACAAAATACTAGTTCCCACTTAACCGAGACAACAAATTAGTTTCTAGTCAACTAAAAATACAAATGTTTAATGTGATACGGGAATCGCATCTGGGAATTATAAAGTGCATATAAAAAGCAAGAAATGCAGTATACTAGCCAATAATTTGGCCATATCAAAAATATAGTGTAGAATTTGAAATATGCATTTCATGCTTTAAGAAAAATTAAAGGGAAGAAATTATACCATACCCAGTACAACGTCATATATGGATTTAAAATGGACACACATTTATTTTAAATTAACAAAGCCATGCATTTACATGTGCAAGCTGACACTGTGTTCCACACTTTCTCTGTTAAGTACAAAAACAGTTTAAATTGAATGTAACAGTTTGCCTTCTTCTGGTAGTTGGGCTGTGTTCTTCTCTGTTTAGATAGTAAACACCACAAATAACTTTGGTAGACATAGTACTTTGTGTAAGTACCTTATGTACTTTAAACAAATAAGCAATCAGAAGCTTGTTATTACTCAAATACCCTAATTTACAAGAACACCGATAATCCAGAGGGAAGCAGAATGTGGGTCTTCATGCAGAGAAAGCATATGACAGAATAAGATGGGACTTTATGAGCAGAATAATGGAAGCATTTGCATTCCCTGATAAAATTATAAAGTTGATTAGGAGAACATATGAGGGATCAGAGGTGAAAATTAAAGTGGGTACGGCCTTCTCTGATAATTTTTGCTTGAGTAGAGGAACCAGGCTAGGGTGTCCTCACTCCCCTTTGTTATTTGCATTATATTTAAAACTAGTGGCAAAGAAAATAAGGGAATCAGAAATTCAAAAATTGGTATGGTAGTAAAAAAAGCTGGCACTATTTGACAATGATATTATTTTATACCTGTCAAAACCAGAATGGGACATTACAGTGTTGTGGAACATATTGAGACAGTTTCAGATCTTTTCAGGATACAAAATTAATGAAGCTAAAACAAAGGCAATAGTGGTAAATGATGTACCCACATATGAATTGGTTCAGCAATATCCATATTTATGGAGACATGATAAAATGAAGTATTTAGAAGTATGGATTAAAAAATGATTCCGGTGTGACTGCTAAGGATATGTGGGAAGAGACTAAACAAAAGATAATACAAAAACTGAGAAAAATGAAGCTTTCTTATATGGATCTGGATAGTAAGATACAAGCAGTTACAATGTTTTTAGTCCCTTTAGTCTTATACACAGGTCAGGCATATTTTTATTAACCAGAGAAGTTGTGGATAGCAATTAATAAAGAGCTGAAGGATTTTATCTGGGAGGGGAAGACAGCAAGAGTCAAGTTATATAAACTTATTCTCCAATAGAACAAGGCAGATTGGGATTACTTGATTTGAAGAGGTACTTCAGAGCAACACAGTTAAGGCTCCTATACATAGCACAAGCAGAAAAGTATAATTCAAAGTGGAAAGAGATGATGATGAAGAAGGGGGGCTCAAGAGACAAGGAGAGACTGCGATTTTGGATGCAGACCTTTAAGGAGTATAATAACAATAATCATACAGAATATTATGTTCATAAAGTAGAAAGTATTCTAAGAACTAAGCCAACACAGTAATGGAGAAAAGAGATTCTGACGATAGGGATGACTGCAATTAGGGATACAGACAATAGGCAAGAAGGGCCTGGAATTTATTGGAGAAAACTGGCAAAGGGAACAAAATATTGGGAACACATAACTAGAGAGGGAAAGGTAATAGAATGGGAAGATGCCAAGAACTTATTTGGATTGCAGGTTAGAGATTGCCTTCCCTATCAAGGACTGATAGAGTATAGGCAAAGAGAAAGAAATAGGGGGTTCTAAATGAAATACCAGCACTGGTGGAGCTTTTAGTAGAATCTAGAACAGAAGTTGCTGTTAAAAAAGGAATAATTAGTAGAGCATTTAAAATATTGCATGATAACTATAAAAATCAATCAGAGGAGATTAGAAAGGATTGGGAAGAGAGATGGGATAAGCAGTTCACAAAGAAACAGTGGAGGGATATATGCATGCCTTCCAAATATGCAACAAAGTCTAGAAGATTTAGGATCTTTGCTTAGAAGAGTTTATATAGGTATTTTTATACCCCAAGTAGACTAAGAATTTCTCCTCAGGTAGACAGCAAATGCTGGAGGTGTGATGGAGAACATATTTTCTGGGAGTGTAATGAGTTGGTAGACTTTAAAAATTCTTTGCAGACTACTCTGTTAGAGATACAGGGAGAGCAAATTGGTGTAACTAAGGAAATTATTTTTTGAGCTATGATACTGAGTCAGAATTGCCTAGACAGAGTAAAGCCTTGCTGAGTCCAATTATGACGGCTACCGGAAATCAAAGTCTAAACCAACTTTACTAGAAGTTGCAAAGATAGTAACAGAGATGAAACAACTGGAATTGGGATCTTTAGAAAAGAGTAGGAGCAAATTACATAGGAAAAATGGGAATTGTGGGATCAATGAGCTATGTAATGTCTGACTGACAATGAATGGATATATTATAAGATAATTATAATGTTTGCAGCTACAGTTCTGTCAGCATGGTTTGTAATGTGTAATGTTTGCAACTGAATTCTGTCAGTATGGTTTATTTTAATGTATAAAACTGTAAGATTGCCTATGTCATAAGTGATAATTTAGCAAAGATGTTTCTTGTTTAAAAAAAGACTCTAGTTTACAAATATACAGTTTTGAATGCATTTTACTTACAGAGAAAGAAAACATTTGTTTTAAGTCAGACATTTTTCTGAAAAATATTTCTAGTCTACCTCAGTCCTTTAAGACTAATTAAAATATAGAAACCTTGTTCTAATATAAATTTTATTTAGATGTGTAGGTAGATCAGATAACTGCAATATATACAAAGAGCAGGTATCTTATAAAAGAAGCAAACCACCTTCCATTGGTAAAAGTTATTAGATATGTAAGCTATCAAATACCTGTTCAGATAAGTCACGCTTAAGTTAGTTCAGTACAAAGATACACATTTTGTACTTTGTGAAAATTACTACTCAAAATTTCCAGAGGCTATGCAGTTACTTGACACAACAAGTCAAAGTGGTATTACTGTATTGAAATCAATACATACATATATCTATCTATCTATATATATATATATATATATATATATATATATATATATATATATATATATATATATAAGAAATTATACCAAACAATGTTACGCAACTTGTAAGCCAGGATTCACACAATTTTTAGAAGTGAGAGTTCAAGCATCTTATAATGAGTCTTAGAAATCTTCAAAACAATTGGTAAGTGGAATGAATGGTCCAAACAGTGAAAAAAATCTCATCAAAGAAACACAAATATTCTGAAGCATCTGCTCTTTGTCTGTTCTTAAATATAGAAATACACCACTGAAGTCAGTGGGTCCACTTCCAGTACACTTACTAATGGGTGGATATCTATGGTACAAGTCCAGATACTGTCTCCTTATACCTTAGCTGCCATGTCAAGGACTTCTTTAAGGCCATTGTCACTCATCTCATGTATTCAGATAAGATGATGAGGCTTGGATGTTCATTTAAGATGTTTATTACCCACAAACACATCAGAATGGATGACTGGAACATAAAACTTAAATGGACTAACTGACTAACTGCTACACACATACATGCTTTCACTTCCGCTGCTTACAAAAACTTGCACTCTGCTTGCACATGCTCAGTACTTATATGCTCCTGCCCACAAACTACAGTGGATTTAACGGTACAACACACACACACAGTATGATCAACATCCTCCCTCTTTGATTATTTGTCATGCAAATGAAAAATGACAATCAGATATGCATGCAAATTATATAAACATATAAACAACAGCAATCATGTCCAGGTTGCCGTGTATCTAGGATTAAGTGTTGAGATATGACCTGACCTCATTATATAATATCAGAACTGGGTTTAGCAACAGGGACAGTATCTGGGGAATGCTCTTCATTAGGAACTTCAGGGATACTTTCAGGAACAGGAATGGAAGATGAATTGTTCTCTGGAACAGGAACATTCGATAGCATATTCTGAGAATTAAAGTCTCCATTACAGGCAAGATATTGTAACACTGGCTCGGACAATGGCAATAAATGTTTCCAATTCCACCTAAATTCCATTCCTTGTGACTTAATGATCTACAATCTTGGTTCCTCAAATAGCTGTTTCATAAGTCCTACTTGATCAAAACCTTTTGCTGTCTTCACCCTCACTTCCTCTCTGTCTTTTAATGGATTGAAAGGTTTGCTGGTTTTGTCATAATGGAATTTCTGTGACAAATTCTTTTTCATAAGTTAATCTTTTACTGCTTTGTTGTTTTTAGCACTTTGAATCAACACATTCTTACTGATTGGTAGTGTAGTTCTGGTTTGTCTCAACATCAATCTCTGAGCAGGTGAACCAAGTAAATTGTCTTGAGGAATGTTTCTGAGATTAAGCAAACTGAAAAGAAATATGGGTATTGTCTCTTTTGGATTTCTCCAACAATTGTTTCACACTTTGAACTGCATACTCAGCCAAGTCATTAGGCTGTGGATATTCAGAACTACTAGTAACACAAACAAACTCCCATGTCTCAGCAAATCTTTTGAATTTTGACTTGTAAACTGTGCACCGTTGTCAGAAATGACTTTGTGCGGACAACCATGGAGAGAAAAATGTCTCTTCAATTTTGTAATGACAGTACTGGAAGTTAGGTTATGAAGTAGGTCAATCTCAAAAGAATTTGAATGAGTCTACTAATACCAAGTAATGTTGACCATTCCATTTGAAAATATCTGTGGCTACTGTCGACAAAGTAGTTCAGTAATCTGGTTTAGCTGAAGGGGTTCTTTTTGTTGATGCGGTTTAGTACTATTACAGATTGAACAAACTGAAATTTCCTTCTCAATATCTTTTGACATAGAAGGCCAAAACACCAGTCCTCTCACTCTTCTTTTGGTAGACTCAGTTCCTGGGTGATCTGGATACAAGATTTTAATATACTGTTGTAAGAATTTTGGAATTACCACTTTTGGACCTTTCAAGATGATACCTCCATCAAAATCTCATCTCTATAAGGAAAACACTGGTGCATGACTACTGGTAAACAAGATTGTTTTGCTGGCCATCCATGACTGCTTCTGGAGAATTAGATTTGAAGCTGTGTGATTTCTAAGCTCATCAAGGCATGTGGAAGAAAAATTTCTCACTTCCATGACTTGAAAATCAGCTTTCTCATTGTCATGCTGTTCAGTGGTTTGTTTGGGCGATCTGGATAGAGTAACAGCAAGATAAAAAAGTCTGCCTTTTGTGTAAACCATATTGAAATTGTACTTTTGCAATTTTAACATCATGAAAAGCACACACCAACCACAAACTGATATAAAAAGCAAGATAGAAGCCAGTAAGATCCACAACCAATTTATTGATTGAGCGGTTTCGTCTCAAACTAGAAACTTTATCAGAATACCATTGTAACAAAAACCCTACCTTTTATACATTGTCTTAATCACATAAAATGACATCACGTCCTATGTACAAAAAGTGAATTCATACATAAATACAAATAACTACTTAAACTTACTACATGACATCATCCTGTATAAAACGCTTACATATAAAATTCTGCTTTAAGTTTTAAAATAGACCTAATAGAAATTGCACTGTTAAGTCCTCGTGCTTCAGAGGCATTAGTTCCCATTTGCCATCTGAGCTCCTTCAGTTCTAGATATTCATTCAGGGGTCCCCCCCTCACCCAGCGTGACTTACTCAATGACAGTGAACCTGAAACTGTGTCCTGGATGCAAGCCAATATGTGCAGCGAGGGCATTTATTTTTCATTCCTATCAATGTCATAATAATGTTGGTAGAGTCTAGTTCTCAGTGCATTGATGTTTTTTCCTATGTAAAAACATGGAGACAGAGAGCACTTAGCTAGATATATAACTCCCTTACTGCTGCAAGTTAACTTGTTTCATATGTATCCACCATAATTGCGTATATATATATATATATACACCTCCTTGCCTTCCAGGATATATTTGCATTGCATGCAAAATCTACATTTTACCTTGCCCCCCATCTTTGAATTCATCTTCCTATAGGTTTCCATCATATTTTTGATGCTGGTGTCTTTTTTTTATAGACAACTTTGAGGAATGTTCCTATCAAGTCAAGGTGTTCTGGGTTCGCACTGAATATGTGCCAATTGTGTGTTAAAATCCTTTTAATATTGTAGAACTGGTTGTTAAATCTAAATATTTATTGAAGCGTTTCCCTTCATTGTCAATTCGGTGCTCTGCTCTATAAATTCCAAGAAATTATGCAATTCCCCCTCACTTCCTTTCCAGAAAACAATGATGTCGTCCAAGAAACGGCCATAAAATGTCCAATAATCAGTAAATACACTTTTAAACACAATTTCCTTCTCCCAAAATGCCAAGACAATATTGTTGAATATGGGGGCACACACTGCCCCCATTGCTACACCCTGCACTGTCGAAATCCCTAGTAAAAGGGTAAGGGGTTAGGACAGCAAGAATGTTATCAGAACATCATTGAATGTCAAACATGCAAACACTATTGTCAAAATCTTTTTCAATTTGCACATACCGCATCTCAGTTTGAGTTAGAGTTCTGGATGCAAAGGCTACTGGTATCCCCTCTTGAAGAATGATTGCACCAAGACCATATTTTGAAGCACCACAGGAAAGAGTTACAGGTTTGTGAACATCACGGTATCTCAAAGTGGGTGGACTGGCAATTTTTGGTTTCAGGACACCAAATGCTCTTTGGTGTTGTTCCAACCAGGACCAAGTTACAATTTTGCATGTCAGCTCTTGTAGCAGTGCTGAAAGCTCACTTAAATCAGGAATGAACTTTCCTAAATAGTTGACCATGCTAAGAAAACGTAAAGATGTGGCATTGTCTGGAGCTGGCATCTCAAGAATTGCAGCTTGCTTGGATGGATCTGGTCATAAGCCTGAACTGGTAAACAAATGACCTACATAAGTAACTTCTTTCAGCCTGAATTTACATTCCTGAGGATTCAGTTTAAGATTCACTTCTCGAGCACAATCCAGAACTTTCCCGAGGTTTCTACCATATTCGACTTCACCATTGCCTCCTACAAGAATATCATCTACTATAATAGTACATGGATAACCAGAACAAATTTGTTCCATTGCACGTTGAAAGACTTCACTGGCAGAATTTATTCCAAATGGCATTCTCAAAAATCTGTACCTTCCAAATGTTGTACTGAAAGTGGTTAGCAAGGAAGATTTTCAATCAAGCAAAATTTGGCAAAATGAACTTTTTGCATCTAAGACAGAAAAAAACAGTGACATTTGGCATGACAGCAGCAACTTCTTCAACTGTACACATTGGATGATGAGGTTGTTTAAGTGCTTTGTTCAAAGCTCTTTGATTAGTACATATTCAAATGTCATCTGAGCTTTTCTTATGAGCTACTACCATGGAGGATACCCATTCAGTTGTTTTTTCTACTGGACAAATTACTCCTAAATGCACCATTCTGTTTAGCTCTGCTTTACTTTACTCTGCATTGCTACTGGAACTTCCATGCTGGTCTGACAACTGGGCTTACCTCGTGGTCTAATTTCATGGAGTACACATCTGGGAGTTTGCCAAGCTCATCTTTGAAAATATCAGCATATTGAGAAAAATTATTCTGTGTGAAAACTTCATTGTTATTCATGGTTACATGGTGGACTTCTTTATTAAATGAAATCAGTCCCATTTTTAAACTATCTTTGAGGTCCAACAATGACTACACATGTCTTTTGATTATGTAGCACTGCAAGTCATGGCTTTTCCTAGCAGAATAGCATGAAAGCACTACTGAGCCTTTGGTTTGAATCTCTTCACCACCATAAGCAACAAGCTTCACACACTTTGCTAAATCACGTTTTTCACCAGCATTTACTTTAGCAAACATTTCTATTGACATAACATTGCACTTTGAACCAGTATCAACTTTGAGCTCTACAGGTCTCCCATTGATCAGTACAGTACAAAATACTTCACTCTTTGCCAAGAAATCTACTGCATTAACCGTTTCATCAAGCACAGAGACACCATCAACATAAAAAGTAGGGTTGCAGCTTTCTATTTGATCAACTTGCTTCTTTGAATGCTCTCTCTTAATAAAAGAATGTGCCTGTATAGATTTATAAAACTTTCTGAAATTATTCCACTTTTTACATCTGTGGCATTGCTGATCAAAAGCTAGGCACTTCTCTCATTTAGGTTCACGACTGCATCCACAATTATGACAGTTGACTATGAGGTTTACCATGGGTTTTGCTAAATCACCCCTTAGTTTTGCTGCGTGTGCCATAGGTTTTACTTTAGCTGCCCTGGGTTTCATTGTGGGAACCACACCCTTTGGCTTATATCTCTTAACCTCGTGTTGCATACTATCAACATTTGTACTGGAAGATGCCGCAAGCATGCTTTTCTCATTCGTAAGCATATTTGTGCGCTTTTCTGTAAGCTCATATATTTGACAAATCTCTATTTCTTTGCTTAAAGTTAAATTACTGTCTCAAAGTAAATTCTTTCTCAGTGCATCATTAACACCACACACAAGTCTGTCTTTTATCAACTCATTTCTCAGATCATCAAATCTGCATGTTTTTACCATTTCTCAAGTCAGTTATATATGCTGTAAAAGTTTCACCAGGCTTTTGATCTCTTGTGTAAAATATGTGCCTTTCCATTGTAATATTCATTTGAGGGTTGCACATTTCTCTAAATTTATGTTTTAAGCACTCAGGGTCTTTCTGCGTTTCAGCCTGTACCACAATATGGCAGACATTCCCCTACTCTGCATACACAGCAGGTACATATACAAATGAACATTCTCTCTCAATGGCTTCTGAACCAGCTAAATTGAGCAGGATAAATGCTTTTGTATGTGCATCTTTATCAGAAAAAACAGCCGGTATGAAAATATCATATTCTTGCTCAAACACTCTCCAATTTTTAGCAATATCATTATCAAACACAAGCAGACCAGGGCTGCAAAATCCCTCTGCCATGCCAAATAAGTTTCAACACAAACCAGGTACCTCTGATTGTATTCAAATGCACAACAGTGTCTTTGAAGTAACTGTACTCTTTGAAAAGACTGTACTGTAATACCTCACACACTGCCAACACTTTGCACACTGTATACACTTCGAATAGCTTTAGTTGTGAAAAAATACAGTGATTTTTCTCTTTTTTGAACATTTTATATGATTCAGATATTGTTTTAAACATTTTCATAATTATTTTGAGTACTTTTATCAATATGTCACAATTTTGACCATTTTGTTTATTCAGTAATTTGTTTTGAATGTTTTGAATGCTTTGCCTTATATTCGTCAAGTGAAAAATCATTTAATGAAATATTTTCTGACCTATTTGTGAGTCATTTGCAAGTCATTTGAGCTACTCCTGTCTATTCCTCCATTTATAACTGTGCGCCTCATGGTTTTAAGAAGTTCTGACGTCAGATCCCATTCTGACACCATGTCGCTCGTCTTGTGTATTCAAACAAGATGATGAGGCTTGGGTGTTTGTTTAAGGTGTTTATTACACACACAAATACATCAGGATGGATGACTGGAACATAAACAAACTAACTGACTGGCTGCTACACACATACATGCTTTCACTCCGGCTGCTTACACAAAATGGCACTCTGCTTGCAATTGCTCAGTACTTATAGGCACATGCCCATGAACTGCAGTGGCATTAAAGGTACAACACACACACTATGATCTACAGCCATAATTGAACATTCAATATCCACATCTATGAATATGGATTTTAGAGCAAGGCCTCAGCACTAGGTCTCCTGCTCTTATCAATCCTCATTAGTAACTTTCCATCCGATTTCCACTTCACCAATCTAATACTTAATGCCTACAACAGTACAAATCCTCACCCTGTCTTGATTCCATTCTTTAATACTTTCAAACTGATCTTTGTAAACTCTCTATGTGGGGCTAAGCCAAATAGTTTATCCCTAACATAAGGATACCCAAGTGCATGATATTTGCCAAACTCCAATGACTCCAAACAATTCCATCCTCTCCACCCTCAATCACTTATAACAGTAATGATGGTGAATATATAACTTCCTTTAAGCATCTTAGCCTGACATTTGATCCATCTCTGTCCATGTCTAGGCACATAAACATCTTCAGCACAAAATTAAATAGAACCTTATATGATTGATGAAATTTTTCAAGCTTTTATACTCTGGAGAAAGAGTAACCATTTACAAAGAGGTATTATAACCTCAACTGGAATATGGAATTCTATTCCTGGCATACTGCTCCATGACAACACTCTCATCCTTCAAACTGTATCAATCTGCATCTACATATTTATCCTCCTATGATCGCCCACAGAAAACAACCGCATCTTTCTCTATCGTGGAAATTGGCTTCTAGGTCTAGAGAGATAAAAACCTAACTTTCCTCTTCATATCATATAAAGCCATTTATAATCCAACAGCACCACAACTTTACAGTGGTTTTATTCTCCTCTACTTGTCCTAGAACTTCCAGTCCCATAGCAATGATACCTCATGATACTGCTCAGCTACACAGATTTCCATGCTTACTCACCTACAACGATTTCCATGTTACTCACCTACAGAGATTTCCATGCTTACTTTACAAATCTGAATGCACTTTTCCATACCTTGTATCGCAACTGTGGGACAATCTCCCTTCCATACAGAGTGCTGGATTTTAGAGCTAAACTCAACGTGCATCTGTGCAAACGTCATGTGTTTCATCGCCATAGTTTTGTTTATTGTATAACCTTTGAGCAGTTTGTAGCCATGACTGCATGAATTTATGCAGGTAAACTAGTATTTTGAAAGCATTAGCCTATGTACTGATGTATGACACCCTGTGTAAGAATGTATATGATAGCACATACTCTGTACTCCCTCAGTACCTCTGAGATGTGGTGGAAATGGATCTGTTAGCATCAGACCACTACCCTGGTCAAAGACTACCAGTAAATAAATAGATAAGTTACCTGCTTCATTTACTGTAGTGGTACTTCACATTAAAAACTTTACTGTTGGCTTATTACAGCAGAGGGAACAGAAGCAGAAATTTTATTTAGTAAAATCAGTAAATATTTTTTTTACTCTGCAAAAGAAAAGGGAAGACTAATTCTTCTGGAGTTAAATGTTCAGGGCAAGGTGCAGTAATCTGTTCTAAAGAATTCCCTAGGAAATATTTAGTTATTTAATACTTGGAATTGATGTAAATGTTTACAAGAAACATTTGTCCATACTACCACAACCAGAATCCACTTATTTAACTATTAGCCAAGATAAAAAAAATGGTGTATGGAAGACTTGTCTGGTTTGAAGCTGGCACATATGGTATCACTTTCTCTGAGTGAGAATGGCCGGTTGCATAGTAACGAGTCTCAGCCAGAGTCCAAAAGTGACTGATACTAATCCTTCAACTTCGAATTTAGCAGAAATAGGTAAAAACAAATAAATAAGTAAAAAGTAACATTAAATATCAGGTGAAATAAGTTATCAGAATAAAGATGAAGGTAAAATGGCTAATTACAATACTGTAGTAAAAGTAATAAACTTATAGAAATCTGAATGTGTCTGTAAATGGCCAATTGCAACCTGCCATCCCTTAGGAAAAAAAAAAAAAGAAATCCATATTGGCAAAAAATCCAAGGCTCAGCTAATGAGATCTAATGAGATAAGTCCAATGCCAAACAAAGGTTGGCAATTGTAGTCAGACACTGCCAATTACAATACCAGTGACAAATGATAGAGCTCTATAAGATAAAGTTGTGTAATTAGCCATCTGATGTTATTAAAGGTGAAGAAATCAGAACATTGCTAATGGAAGTGTTTTACTCCCTCATGACCAGCCATCACCATGGGAGCCAAATTCATCAGTCAAAGGCATCAAGAAAAGGGGACTCCATGGCTGTCAGAAATCATTATTCAGATGAAATGTTAAACCAAGGCCCAATCTGCCTGAGTTAATGGTGGCTCAGGTGACTGTAAAAGATCCCACAGCATTTATTTCAAAGAGTAAGAGAAATTCCCTAGTGCCCTAACCAAATTCCCCCATTCAGTGTGAATACCACTTCATTTCTCCACTGAAAACAGGCCATTGGATTAGTAGTACTAACCTGATCAGCAAAGTGTAAATAAATAAAAATTAAAATATCATCAAGGCCTCCATCCAGACTGAAGAGCAGGCCCTTAATGAAACGATCAATTTAGATGAATTATGATTGGATGAGTTTTGGTCAATATTGTAAGTGATGATCAAAACCATAATCAAAAATTGGTGATATAATCATAAATACACCCCCCCCACACACACACACACACACATGCATGTGTGTGTGTGTCTATATGTATATATTATATATGTATCTATATATATATATATATATATATATATATATATATATATGTATATATACATGTATACATATATATATATATATATATATATATATATATATATATATATATATATGGTTCCCTATTAGAATCCTGAAATACTATAAGCCTGAAAGTCAAAATCCTGAAAACTAATGACTGAAAATGCAAAATCTCGAAAATGCAAAATCCTGAAAGTCAAAATCCTGAAAACACAAATAATGCTAATATGTCACTATAAAGACACTAATATCTACCAACTGACCCTGACCCTAACCCTAACCCTAAGGTCCGTCACTATTCGCACACTCACCTGACCCCCTAACTAACTAACTCACTTAAACCTAACATAAAACCAACCGCACACTACCACCTGGACACAAGCATGACTAACACCACAGGGCTAACAATAGCAAAGCCACAATGACGTCAGTATGTCCATTTTGTGTTTTCAGGATTTTGACTTTCAGGATTTTGCATTTGATTTTGCATTTTCAGTCATTAGTTTTCAGGATTTTTTGACTTCAAGGCTTTATAGTCAAGATAGATTCTATCATATATATATATATATATATATATATAGTTGTCATTTATTTGGTTGACAACTCGTTTGGTTGATAAGATTTTGGGTGTAAAAATTAACAACAGTACAAATGTATGACTGCACTTTTGTATGATTCATATTTGGTTGAATTCAAGTTTTTTATAGTTTAGTTATAGATATGTAGAAATGTGCAGGAAAATTAATATTTGACTGAAAATCTGGTTATTGAAAATGTACAAGATTCCATTACAGTGGGTAGCATGTGTTTGTGTTCACAGGTTAGGTTAGAATAAGGATTAGCTAAGGGATAAAGCTAATGTTGTGTCTTTTTGGTGTTGTGCATGTTCTGTGTTCTTTTGTCTTGATTAATGGTACTGTTAGGGTAAACGGTTTTTAGTAACATAATGTGTAGTATTAGGGTTAGAGATATGACATATAAGTAAGGTGGTGCAGTAGGGAATAATTTCCCTTCCTTCCTCTCTTAGCAGCGATTCCAGAGTGCTGTGAGGAAAGTCATCATTCTTCTGTCAGTCACACGTCAAATCATCCAGATTATGGAGGAGGCTACCGGTTTTAAATTCTGGGGCAACGTTGCTGTTTATACCAGGATGGGATCAGCCTTCAAGGTAAAAGCCGTAAGCTGACTTCTTATTAATATTTTTGTGACATACTGTCATACATCCCTTCTGTTTATTATACATATGAGGCAAGATGTCTGCTTTTCAATGCCAGTGGAATGTTCCGGTAGGTATCTCTTAAAGATATCACTTCAATGCTCATGTGATGTGACAGCCTTTGCTCATTATTATATTGTAAAGCATAGTTACTAATCTGACCATTTATCAGTGCCAATATAAAGTGCTAGCAGGTGTATATTTTGCATGTTACACATAGTACTTAGTAAGCTAAACACTTATCAGAAATTGCACATACTATGTTATAAGTTGACCACTTATCAGTACCCTTGTGAAGTGTCAGGAATTATGTCTTTAGCTTATTATGTAGCACACTTGGGAAGCTATCCATTTATCAGTATTCATGTAATTTGCCACCACTGGCCTCTTTAGACTACTACACTGTATTAAGTATGCTTCTGCTTGTCAATGTCATGTGAGGCATTAACATCCCTTCAGTTAATTATAGTTAGTGACTTAGTGTTCAGAAAGCTATCTTATTATGTGTGCCTGCATCATGCAACAAGATGTCTTGCAATGAGTGTCCACATGATGTACTAACATGCATTCTTCCAGTTTATTAAAAAAAATATTAATAACCTACTTTATTATCAATGATCATGTGATATGCCAGCATGTACCCTGTCAAAATACCATACAGTGTAACTGCCCACTTATGAGTGCTGGTGTGGGGTGCCAGTATTTGCTTCAATAATTAAACAAAGAACTTGGCTTAGCACTCATTAATGCCTTTGTGGCATACTTGCTTGTGAGCCTTTAATTTACTGCACTGAGCAGTGAGGGACGCACACATACACACAGATGGATATATATGTTGCATACAGATTACTTCTGAAGATGTTCTGTTGTAGGCCATTCATGCCCCTGATTTGTTCACAATATAGATTGTGACAGAAGCAGAACACATTATAAAGGTTAAGCGGAGGGAGCTATAATCTCCACATTTGTATGAGCTAGAGCTATTGTTCTAGGAGGAAGAAATCTAGCAGGAGTCAGTAGGTGAAGTCCCCATTTGACACTTGGCCCCAAAAGGTAATTCAGCAGCTGCTGCATGAACATATTTCCCTACAAATTCTTGATTCTTACCACCCAAAACACTAACTGGTTAATTACAGCTGATTGACTGCATAACTCCCCTAAAAAGCAATCGCAGAATGGATAAGTCACTATATATATATATATATATATATATATATATATATATATATATATATATATGTGTGTGTGTGTGTGTGTGTGTGTGTGTGTGTGTATGGAACCCTATCAGTTGATCTAGTTTTCAGAAACTTGAAATTCATATGGTCGAGACCATATGATCGGGTTTTTGAAAATTCAAAGCTTTTGAATGGAGATCGCAGTACAACGAGGATCAAGCAATTTACCCTTTTCTTCACTGTAGTGCAATCTCAGAGTTGGTATTTATAATTTTCAGGGGGTGTGGGTGTGTGTGTGTGGGGGCTTGTTCCCTGCATAAATGTAAAAAAGTCAATTTTTTTTCTTTTTGATTTTTGAGTTTTTGGAAATTTGATCATATTGTCTTGTCCATATGAATTTTGAGTTTCTGAAAACTCAATTATCTGGCATAGATCAATGTGTGTGTCTGTGTGTGTGTGTGTGTGTGTGTGTGTGTGTGTGTGCATATAAAAAATATATATATATATGGATTACCTTTAAATCAAGAAGCCCATAATGATGAAGGTCAGAATGTCGAGATGAAAATGACAAACACTTACAATAAGGAATTGCTGATTTTTCTTAGGGCAAGGAAGCACTTGTCCATCATGTAAGTAAAACACACTGGCTTATGTATAAACCACCTGGGGGGGCTATGCCCCCCCACATTCCCTAACTATATGTACTAAGTCTGGGATTGCACTACATTGGGGAAAAGGGCATATTTCCACATGTTGGGCCTTTTCCTTGCCCTAGGAAAAATTGGCCACTCATGACTGTAAGCGTTCATCATTTTCATCTCGACCTTCTGACGTTCGGCGTTATGGTCTTCGGGATTTAGGCAAAACAGCTGCTGCATGAATTGTAATCTTGCTGTTTCATTCAAACAATAGTTATGATGATGAGGTAATGCAACTGTGAATGAACAGAAGCATGGAAATAATGGCCAACCAGTTACACAATAACCAAATTTAGAGCAACTGTAAAATATACTTTGGGGCAGAAACTATACCATTTTGATTCATAAGGTAGGGCAATAAGATAAATATGATAAAATCTGTGGTTGAAAATATAGAACCATTCAATTAATAGCTAATATAAACATGTTTAGGCCTATAAACCCAGAGTGAGGGCACCTTAATAAAGCCAGGAATCAAATCCTCAGTTTGACAGTGTTCATAGATTTAGTATTTTTACTCTTTGGGTACAAGTTGTCAAAAGTTATGCACTACACAATGAGGGAGGCTGGGAGACCAAACATAGTACAGATTCATAACTTAGGCAGTTCTAAGTACTTTACTTGAAATACATTGAAGGGACAATAGTTTGTCTGATTTCTTGTACATGACAACTTTCAGAGGCAATTCATGTTATCAGTACATTAGTTTTTGACAGAAGGCACAATTCCCTCATGTTGCATATACCTGTATAGTTAACAGGATTTACAATATTAATGGTTTCACATTTTGTTATAATGAAATGTTTACTTGTAATACAGCAGGTGTAGTTTGTGGTGTTAAATGTTTATGTGGTCTTATAGGCACTGGAGAAACCAGAAGGTCGTGAGATCAAGAACATCATAGAGATGTTAGGACAAATAATGAAAGCAGCTCGTTTCATTATCATTTATAGTCTGTACAAAACAGTGAAATAACTAATATAAAACTTCTGTTTAGGAGAAAGGTTGTGCCACATATTAGGGAAGGCAAGACAGTTAATACTGTGGTAGTATGGAATAAAGCCTTCTGTATTTTTAAATGTCAAACTCTGAACCACAAAGGGTTAGAAAATGACAAGAATTTCATGTTTCTTATTGGAAGTTCTTAACTTATATAATTAGATGTTATGGAGTGATAATTGGCTTTATTTTATTGTTTAAGTTTGCATTTTAGGCATCATAGTTTCTTACTCCTATTAAGGCTTCATTTTGAAGAATCATAGGTTTTAGTCTATATCCACTGTGATTTACTCATATTAAAAATTTCAGAATCAAAATATGTGGTCACAGTGTTCCAGGAATGCTTCTGCGGCCACATGTTTTGGATTTTTTAAAAGCTTCTATGATATACTGGGGAGGTTGGAACATGGGGTCTGAATGGAGCCTGTTCAAGGCCACATCAACTGAAGGGTCAGTAATGGGATATGGCTGAAAGGTATTTAGTGCTTTTCATAGCAGAAATGTGAGGATCTCTGCTGGACACCATAAAGAGCAAAGCTATTAAGTTAAGGAAATAGGTCTTCTATGCATTTTTAGTGGAGGCTGTCTCCAGTTTTGACTGATAAATACTAACAGTCCAGGAAAGCAGCAGCAAAGGCCAAGGTATTGGAGGAACTTAGGGAGCCTGTTCAGAACTTAGAATATCCTCAGAGATTCTGGTAAAGCAACCAGTGAATCAGACAGATGGGGGACAGGACATTACCCAGGCTATTCTCAGCAATGGTGAAGAAACCCTGATCACAACTACTGACATAATCAGGGGGTGAAAGGAAAACTCTGAGGAAATCCTGAACAGGTAGGCATCCTCCTCTGAAGATCTGGTGCCAGAAACAACTGTTGGGATGGGTCCAGTTCTGTAGATGAGCTGGTGATTACAGTAATTTAATGGTTCTGAGATTGCAAGGCTGTGGGATTAGATCAGATATGGTTGGAAATTCTGAAATCACTGTATACTTTTGGTCATGGTTTAATGTTCTTTTTCATTACTGTAAGGAAGACAGGACCATGTACATTTGTAATTGTAAAATGGGGTGGTAGTCTGTCATAAAAAAAAAAAAAAAAACAGATGTGTGTGCCTCAATTATTTAAGACTCATTCTCTTCAGTGTCACTAGGAAAGCTTATAGCAAGGTCCAGAAAAGGAGGTTCTGTCTGATCGATGAGCCCCTGATTCAGAAAGAACAAAGCAAATTGTGTCCTTTGCCATGGAAGAGATGATAGGCTTTTTATCCTTGAATAGATGATGGGGAGATTGTTTTGGTAGTACATTCTATGTGCATTTTCTGTACCTGAGATATAGTCATGTAGCCTAGAATGTGTTACAAGGAGGTGCTGCAGCAGTGTGGGGTCCCAGAACAACTGTTACTGCTGCATACCAATCAGTGCCTACGTTTGTTGTACTGTTTCTTCAGGGAGGTGCTGCAGCAGTGTGGGGTCCCAGAACTACTGTTACTGCTGCATACCAATCAGTGATTACAGAATGCAGGATGGTATTCACATAAGGCATAGTGACAGCAGTACCTCAGCAGCATGTTCAGTCATTGCTGGCAATGCTGCTTTTCATGGCTGCCCATACCAATGGAGATATTATAGGCAGTGACATTGTAGCACCTCACAGAGAAGCAGATAATCGATTGCTTTAGAGTTGTCAGGGATATACTATGGGACCAAGTATGTAATGGTATGAAAGCTATGTTGTAGGCCTCTGCCTCTTAAATAACTAGTTCCTTGTCATCAATCATGTTGCAAGATATGGAGCAGCATGCATGATTCTCAGGAATGCTACAGGAGATAACCAATATCATAAAAGCATTCTTTGGTCTTGCACAATTGCCTGAGGTCTTGGACACCATATATTGCCCCTTGCTGCTGATAGGGTTTCACCTGGCCCAGAAAGACAGAAATACATAAACAGGAGGATTGCCACTTCCAAATCTGTCAGGTGATCTGTAACGCTCAGGGCATTATCTTTAATCTGTCCATGTGCCACCTGGGAAGTTCATACATGTGGCATGCATCTGACCTGTACCAATGGTTCCTTTAAGCAAATTTCCTACAGAGTCACCTTGTTGGTAGGAATAAACAGACAGATATGCATGCATGTGTGCGGGGCGCACACACACAGACACACACACACACACACACACACACACACACACACACACACACACACACACACACACACACACACATAGTGAACAGAATGGCTTATACATCTAGCTAGCAATTCTAGTACATTATGTCGAAGGTACATTTGACTGAAAGCTGAATGATCAAAAAAAAAGATTGAAAGTAGTTTGACTGAAAAGCCATTTTGTTAAAAACATTCTAAACAACATATATACCATAAAAAGCTTTCTTGCAGGGAGAAAACCCCCATGCCCCCCACTACCCTTAATTGTATATTCTAACTCCAGTCCTAGGTCAGAGACAAATGGAGAAAAGAGAAAATAGCACACACGCACACACAAATACACACACACACACACACACACACACACACACACACACACACACACACACACACACACACACACTGAATTAGTGCTGGTGCACAAAATCTACAAGTCCAGGGTTGTAACTTGACAGGGGGTATTGCAAATCTATACAAAATCTTCGAATTTGCTAACCTAACAACTCCCATGCTCAGAAATTATACCAAAAATAGCATCTCTAGACTTTCATAGCTTTCAGTAAAATGGAGTTATTTACTTCCTATTTAAACTTTTAAGTCTTAAAATACATTGTATATTACAATGGTCATTTAGACCTGGTTCAGCAAAAGCATTTAGTCTTATTTGCCATGTCAATTCACATTCTTCCAAAATTAAATTGTAAGGGCCACCTCGAATGTTAGACCGAACTTGATCTATTGCCATGAAGCTAACTCCATACACTTTTTAAGTCAAGTTTAGGTGTACCAACATGTCCCTGCAGAAAGGTTATGCATCACACATTCTTTATGTGTGGATCCACATAAGTATAAATTTTCTACATTATTTAAGGTCTACAGGTGGTATAGATGTTTTTATATGTTGTAACTAGTTGGCAGTTTACAACAAATGTAACACTATAGTTTTAAGTCATTTAAGACTATTATAAGATATTTTATAAGTTTTAACAAGGTACTACTTTTTGTAGAATTAATACACCATTTAGGTAAAATCATGTGACTGTATTTTACTATTTAATGGCTAAGTGTTGTTTGTCAATGTAATCTGAAGAAGTTACCTTAACAAGGTGACAAAAAGCGCTTTATTAAATTGTACTTTTGAAAGTGGTTTGTGGAACATTATATTGAATCAGGTGCCATTGGTTTCCTTGGAGCTTTGTGTTTACTTTTACTTCATGACTGTTGCTTGTTGGACTGTTGGTAGCATACACTGTGCTGGTTAACCATGTCAGGGCTAGATCCATTCCATGGCAGAGATGAGGGAGAACTGTGACACTCTGTGTGGCCACCTGCCACACTCAAGACATATTCTGTGGGCAGGAATGTCTTCAACCATGACCAGAGGTTCCAGGCCATGTTCCATCAGGTAACAACAATCCTTCATGTTCAATCTTCTGTGTACTCTAAGTTAGGACGCCTCATGCATGACTACCTTGTGTAAAGACCCTACACTATACAAAGACACACCGTAGCTAGTGGACCCAGACTGAAGGGCCGTCATAAGGTATCACATAGACACACTTATGGAGGGCAACATTCACTACCAGTGACCTCAGCAGCAATATTTTTTGTTGTGTTAATGCACTTGGTCACTATGCAAGTCCTTTTGTGTGCCATGGAGCATGCCCAGCAGTTCCAAAATGCTGAGTGTAGAAGCTTTTTTTGTACCTGGATTATTGGTCTGCACATATGGTGGTTGATTCGGAGTGTTGCATGCATATCAGGGACAGTATGGTAGTTTCTGTGGCACTGGATTCCCCTGCCTCTTTCCCCTGTGGTGGGAATGCCCATGTCAAAGGATGTGCACACACCAGAGGCTATATTTGATAGGGACTCAAGAGGAGACCTGTGTAGGACTTTCATCTGCGGGTAGTAGGGCAGGCTCCACTAAGGCTTTTCCCCAGCAGCAACCTCCATCGGTGCCTCTGTGCATAAGGATGTTGTTGTTCCCTTCCTCTGAAGTGTCACAAGCAGCATCACTATGTCATCAGACCACGTTGCCAGCATGTTGCAGTTATTGAGAG
The DNA here is from genome assembly GCF_019279795.1 of Protopterus annectens. Classification (NCBI taxonomy): domain Eukaryota; kingdom Metazoa; phylum Chordata; order Ceratodontiformes; family Protopteridae; genus Protopterus; species Protopterus annectens. The sequence continues at coordinate 1,922,986,468 of NC_056731.1, read as the reverse complement.
TTTACAGCAGGCCTGCTGATCTTAGCCCTCTGTTGCCCTGCTGTGCAATAACCATCAATACTGGAACCTCTGAATGTGTGGTACATATGACAATAATGTGAGCTCACAGCTTTATGGTTGTACTATCCCAGTGTCACATGCTTATTGAGAGACATGTTAAACATTACTATAAAATTCTGTGTCACATATACTTGTTGGGCAAGCCATTGCACTTGCAGACCCGTGGTTCCTACATGACAGAGGTGAAGGTTATCATCAGTCATATTTAGTCCAATCTATTTGTATGTATGTATCATATTACAGTAGTAAGGCCAATTCTAGCCTTGTCTATCACTTACACATAATTCTTATACACCAGGCCTGCACACCCATTTTCAAACAACCACCTGAAATGAGGGGCCAGTATTAATCCTGGTTGACGAAAGACACCAAAAACTCTTCAACCACTGCCTGATACTTCAGTGCTGGTGGTCTACCCTATATGGTGGTCTTGTCCATCTCAATATACCAAGCCTTCTACTTTGCATGGGGGAGCATATGTATAATCCTCCTTTGTACAGTCTCATTATGGAGTCCACAGTATTCAAATCATGGATAATTCCCCACCAGATATGGTCCCAGATGTGCTAGTCAGAACCAAATTTGGTCAGTAGAAAAATATTATGCATGGGGAGGGTATGCAGTAGCACATCATTTTCCTGGCTTGTGAATTTCTCAAATGTTCTCTCCCCCTGAGTACCCATAACCATAGCTGTACACCTGCAGACAAAATATGCAATTTAGTAGGCATATAGGCTCAGCTACTCAAATATTACTGTCCATAACCTCTTATAGATTCATAGGTTCACAGGTAAGTACTAGGCTAGCTGCCCTTGCAGGCCATTTTAAGCCTAGTCAGTTTCCCTCTTTGTGCTCAAATTAACCTATCCTACTAGGTTATAGATTGGCCTTACCTATCCCATGGTCAATAATTATACATTACACATAATGAAAATAACTAGGATCATACCATAGGTAATTTAAGGGGATCCATACATGGGATAAAGCATTTAGGAGCTGCCTCTGTCCATTAGTAGTACAGGCGTCAGTCTTAGGGTTTTCCACCTATGGACAGGGACTAACTTTGTTTAATGTGGATGGGGAGTTTGTTCCACAGCAGCAGTATCCTCTGCAAGGTACACCTGTCCCTCCAGACCGATCTGTTGATGTTCCGTCTGTACCCATCTGGGTATTGCTTACAGCCACCAGACATGGCCCCTGTATATGGTATTGCACCCTGCAGGTATGTAGGGTCATATCAGTCACGCACTCTTCATGTTCCTCGGCATCCCATGCAATATCCTATGGTCACTGCATCCCCCCACAGCCATACTGAACTATGACATAACATATATAATTATGACAACTATGACATGTGGCTGTATGATGGCCCTGTATGAAACACGTGTGGGTACCTGGGTGTTTCAGTACCTACATGCTTTTATGTGATTGTGTGCTGTGTTACCACTCCTCTATGTGTTGTATTTGTGCTGAATTACCCATACGTGGGACATTCTTGTATATTTGTCAGTTATACAACCTATAGACTGGCATCCCCCTCCCGTTACATACAACACAGGCATCGCTGGCTGCAATAAATACTTTATGAGCAGATATTTCCTTCCTTCTCTCTGTAATGATCTTCATCCACAGCATGTTTATAGTTCTTCCAGTAAGTTCTGTTCCCATGTTTCAGACCAGTCTTGGCAAAAATAGCACCATCGCCTGCCAGTTACTTAGTCTGTGCACTGTGCTATCTATACCTGCAGACATAAGTCATGTCCTTACTGTTTAGCCCACTGACCACACTTCTTTACATAGCACTCTATTCAGCAGTGGACATCTGTGAGCAGGAATGTACCATATTGCACATTAGGTAGATCCACTGAGTAGCAATGACTGGTTCTTCAAGTGGCAATTGCAGGGTTCCTTCATGGTGTGAAAGGAAGAACAGGAAAATCCTGTTCTTCCTGCACAGAGGATATAATAAGTGCCTGCTGGAGTGGTTTGATAGTACTTTAAAAATGTTGATGTCTTGTTCAACCTGGTATAAGTGTTATATGATGCCACTGGCATCACCCATTTGGAGGAAAAGTGCAGACATCAACATGATGATCTAAGGTGGAGTCACACTGACTTGTTTTCCAGTGGGAAGCAGAGGTTCAGGAAATGCAACCAGAAATGCACTCTATGCCCATGTTTTATGCCAGTTATATTTCGGTGTTTTACGTGTTGACCACCTATGAATGGTAATGCCTTTGTTTTACAGCCATTAAGAAGTGTCACTTACATGTGGTTAGCTGCTGCAGAAAGTATGACACCCATTCCAGACAGGGATGTATTTGTGTTGTATAGCTCTCAATAGAAATTTACCTAAACAGCAGAGAGCTTCAAGACAGAAATGCACTGGACCACCACAACACAGCACAAACCACAGGACACATAGCTCACCTCCACATTGTGCCCCTCAACCTAATCCCCTAAGGCTAAACACCTTGCCCAATACACTAATCATAGGTGACCAGTTCATACATGTGGCATGCATCTGACCTGTACCAATGGTTCCTTTAAGCAAATTTCCTACAGAGTCACCTTGTTGGTAGGAATAAACAGACAGATATGCATGCATGTGTGCGGGGCGTGCACACACACACACACACACACACACACACACACACACACACACACACACACACACACACACACAGTGAACAGAATGGCTTATACATCTAGCTAGCAATTCTAGTACATTATGTCGAAGGTACATTTGACTGAAAGCTGAATGATCAAAAAAAAAGATTGAAAGTAGTTTGACTGAAAAGCCATTTTGTTAAAAACATTCTAAACAACATATATACCATAAAAAGCTTTCTTGCAGGGAGAAAACCCCCATGCCCCCCACTACCCTTAATTGTATATTCTAACTCCAGTCCTAGGTCAGAGACAAATGGAGAAAATAGCACACACGCGCGCACACACACACACACACACACACACACACACACACACACACACACACACACACACACACACACACAGTGAATTAGTGCTGATGCACAAAATCTACAAGTCCAGGGTTGTAACCTGACAGGGGGTATTGCAAATCTATACAAAATCTTCCAATTTGCTAACCTAACAACTCCCATGCTCAGAAATTATATCAAAAATAGTATCTCTAGACTTTCATAGCTTTCAATAAAATGGCTTTTGAGTCAAATACACTTTCAATCATTTTTTACCACATGGCTCTCAGTCAAATTTACCTTCATCAAAGCGTACTATAATGTGGCTGGCATGCATTCTGGGTGAATACTAGATATAATGGTGTGTCTTGTGTGTTACAGGTGATGCTGTATTTGGCCTTCTGCCATGGATGCTGATCTCTATGCATAATATTCAAACAATAACAAAAATGCCATACAGATCCATGCAGATACCAGAAATATCATGGAAAACATCTTTGGACTTCAGAAAGGCAGATTCTGCTGTCTAGACTAGGGATGGTTTACAGAGCCTAAAACTTTCTCACTAATGTTACTAAAACTACACTTGCCACTAATTACAGCCTTCCCTCACTACTTTATGGCACTCTTATCTTTGCTAACCTTCAGGCAACAGCAAAATTAAAACTTGAACAATGTTATAATAAGGTAGCTAAATCTGTAGCAAACATCCCCTTCAGAACTCACCCTTGTATAGCACTCCTTCTTCTTCTTTCGGCTTTTTCCTGGTTAGGGGTCGCCACAGCGGAACACCTGTCTGCTCCTGACTGGCAGCGGAGTTTTACGGTGTCGAGTTGCCAGCTTGGCGCCCAACCTTCCACAGAAGGCACACACATGCACACACTCACACCTAGGGCCAATTTAGAGTGTCCAATCCACCTACAGCATGTCTTTGGGATGTGGGAGGAAACCGGAGTACCCGTAGGAAACCCACGCGACCACAGGGAGGACATGCAGACTCCGCCGAGGATCGAACCGTAGAACCTCTTGCTGTGAGGCGACAACACTAACTGCTGCACCACCGTGGCCACCCTAGCACTAAAAAGCCTAAATTAGTAGAACTACACAGCTTCTTACCACCTATAAAATTATCCAGCATCCATCTGCTAATTCATAACTAAATATCATTCTGCACAATTAAGTTCCCGAATGATCATTACAGTCCAATGACCAAACACTCCTATCTGTCCACAAACCTATCAAATCTGCATATTGAGAATCATACCATGTTGCCAAGGCCTGGAACTTATTACCTGTATCCATCAGGTCAATACCCTCCATTTAGTCCTTTAAACCCATTCTTAAAGACTTCCTATCCAAAATCTACCTCTTTACTTGCTCAACCCCAGGATAAACTTTATCCCTAAATGTGAAGAAATGCCTCTTCATACCTTATACCTTTTACTCTCCTTTTTTCACTCACTTCCTTACTTCAGTTTCACTTCTCTGACTCTGTTTCTAAATATGCTATAACCCTGTCACTTCATATTGCAATTCCTGTTTGTATTATACTAACTTACTTTTAATTTTTCTATAAACAGGCCAACATTTCTCTAAATATTATATCATTGTCATATTAGTTGTATCTGTTTTTAACCAATACTTTCACATTATGTCTAATTTTGTATAATTATTTAAACTGTAGATGTTTTATATTATTTTTGAAGATAGCAAAATTATTGTTCTTAGAATGTTTTTTGTAATACTTTGGAACTTTTATCCTTTTGCCTCTGCAGAAAATGGGCTCCTACCCAGTCTGACTTTCTCAGTAATCAAATGTTAATAAAAATAAATAAATAAATACTAGAAATCTCTGGTGTGGAAATAGAATACAACCTGGAAAAATGCAGCAAGATATTTGTAGTGTGGGCCATACTGCACAGCATGATACTGTGTAAACAGGCAGAGCAGACTGATGACACCAGGCCAGGACAGTCCATATTTGATGCAGCAGCAGTAGAGGGGCTGGGCGGACATACAGGAAAATCCAAATGGAACACCAGCACTGTAGGGCATGACAATCCAAAACATGGCAAGTACACAAACAAAAACATCTGGTTCACAACTATTGTGCACAACATGACATAGATATCACAAACTAAAATAACATATTCTGTAGCACTCAGGCTGTACATGGCAGTGAATAATGTGCCACATTGTGCATAAGACATCAATAAGCTCACACTGGATAAGGGTAGGCCAGGCAGTCATCATCACTAGCACATCTGTGGGAACACAGTGACATCTGACTGCAATGTTATATTGAGGGGGTAGGGTCACTGGAAATGAATGCAATGACAACAGATTCTGGAGATAGTGAGTGTCAGGGATCACATCCTCAACTGGGGACTATATTATATGTTCGAAGTCTGAAAACTTCGAATCTCATGTGATCAACTCCATATGAGTGAAGTTTTCATACTTTGAACGTACAATATAAACAAACTAAAAAAAAAAATACCTGAACACTCTATGCAGGTGGGCAAACCCCCCTTCACACCCCCGCTACTTAAATATACCAACTCCGAGATTGCACTACATTGAAGTGAAGGGAAATATTCCCTATGGAGATCTTCGTTGTAATGTTCAGTGTTTGAAAACTTTGCTCATATGATGTCGATCATATGAGATTCGAAGTTTTCAAACTTCAAACTTATGATATAAACCCATCAACTGAGAGGGCTGGGATGCCACTTCATGACTGTTGGTTGTTGGACTGTTGGTAGCATACACTGTGCTGGTTAATCATGTCAGGGCTAGATCCATTCCATGGCAGAGATGAGGAAGAACTGTGACACTCTGTGTGGCCACCTACCACACTCAAGACATATTCTCTGGGCAGGAATTTCTTCAACCATGACCAGAGGTTCCAGGCCATGTTCCATCAGGTAACACCAATCCTTCATGTTCAATATTCTGTGTACTCTAAATTAGGACACCTCATGCATGACTACCCTGTGTAAAGACCCTACACTATACAAAGACACACCGTAGCTAGTGGACCCAGACTGAAGGGTCGTCATAAGGTATCACATAGACACACTTATGGAGGGCAACATTCACTACCAGTGACCTCAGTAGCAATATTTTTTGTTGTGTTAATACACTTGGTCACTATGCAAGTCCTTTTGTGTGCCATGGAGCATGCCCAGCAGCTCCAAATTGCTGAGTGTAGAAGCTTTTTTTGTACCTGGATGATTGGTCTGCACATATGGTGGTTGATTTGGAGTGTTGCAGGCATATCAGGGACAGTATGGTAGTTTCTGTGGCACTGGATTCCCCTGCCTCTTTCCCCTGTGGTGGGAATGCCCATGTCAGAGGATGTGCACACACCAGAGGCTGTATTTGATAGGGACTCAAGAGGAGACCTGTGTAGGACTTTCATCTGCAGGTAGTAGGGCAGGCTCCACTAAGGCTTTTCCCCAGCAGCAAACTCCATCGGTGCCTCTGTGCGTAAGGATGTTGTTGTTCCCTTCCTCTGAAGTGTCACAAGCAGCATCACTATGTCATCAGACCACGTTGCCAGCATGTTACAGTTATTGAGAGTTTACAGCAGGCCTGCTGATCTTAGCCCTCTGTTGCCGTGCTGTGCAATAACCATCAATACTGGAACCTCTGAATGTGTGGTACATATGACAATAATGTGAGCTCACAGCTTTATGGTTGTACTATCCCACAGTGTCACATGCTTATTGAGAGACATGTTAAACATTACTATAAAATTCTGTGTCACATATACTTGTTGGGCAAGCCATTGCACTTGCAGACCCATGGTTCCTACATGACAGAGGTGAAGGTTATCATCAGTCATATTTAGTCCAATCTATTTGTATGTATGTATCATATTACAGTAGGAAGGCCAATTCTAACCTTGTCTATCACTTACACATAATTCTTATACACCAGGCCTGCACACCCATTTTCAAACAACCACCTGAAATGAGGGGCCAGTATTAATCCTGGTTGACGAAAGACATCAAAAACTCTTCAACCACTGCCTGATACTTCAGTGCTGGTGGTCTACCCTATATGGTGGTCTTGTCCATCTCAAAATACCAAGCCTTCTGCTTTGCATGGGAGAGCATATGTATAACCCTCCTTTGTATAGTCTCATTATGGAGTCCACAGTATTCAAATCATGGATAATTCCCCACCAGATATGGTCCCAGATGTGCTGGTCAGAACCAAATTTGGTCAATAGAAAAATGTTATGCATGGGGAGGGTATGCAGTAGCACATCATTTTCCTGGCTTGTGAATTTCTCAAGATGTTCTCTCCCCCTGAGTACCCATAACCATAGCTGTACACCTGCAGACAAAATACGCAATTTAGTAGGCATATAGGCTCAGCTACTCATATATTACTGTCCATAACCTCTTATAGATTCATAGGTTCACAGGTAAGTACTAGGCTAGCTGCCCTTGCGGGCCATTTTAAGCCTAGTCAGTTTCCCTCTTTGTGCTCAAATTAACCTATCCTACTAGGTTATAGATTGGCCTTACCTATCCCATGGTCAATAATTATACATTACACATAATGAAAATAACTAGGATCATACCATAGGTAATTTAAGGGGATCCATACATGGGATAAAGCATTTAGGAGCTGCCTCTGTCTATTAGTAGTACAGGCGTCAGTCTTAGGGTTTTCCCCCTATGGACAGGGACTAACTTTGTTTAATGTGGATGGGGAGTGTGTTCCACAGCAGCAGTATCCTCTGCAAGGTACACCTGTCCCACCAGACCGATCTGTTGATGTTCCATCTGTACCCATCTGGGTATTGCTTACAGCCACCAGACATGGCCCCTGTATATGGTATTACACCCTGCAGGTATGTAGGGTCATATCAATCACGCACTCTTCATGTGCCTCGGCATCCCATGCAATATCCTGTGGTCACTGCATCCCCCCACAGCCATACTGAACTATGACATAACATACATAATTATGACAACTATGACATGTGGCTGTATGATGGCCCTGTATGAAACATGTGTGGGTGCCTGGGTGTTTCAGTACCTACATGCTTTTATGTGATTGTGTGCTGTGTTACCACTCCTCTATGTGTTGTATTTGTGCTGAATTACCCATACGTGGGACATTCTTGTATATTTGTCAGTTATACAACCTATAGACTGGCATCCCCCTCCCTTTACATACAACACAGGCATCGCTGGCTGCAATAAGTACTTTATGAGCAGATATTTCCTTCCTTCTCTCTGTAATGATCTTCATCCACAGCACGTTTATAGTTCTTCCAGTAAGTTCTGTTCCCATGTTTCAGACCAGTCTTGGCAAAAATAGCACCATCGCCTGCCAGTTACTTAGTCTGTGCACTGTGCTATCTATACCTGCAGACATAAGCCATGTCCTTACTGTTTAGCCCACTGACCACACTTCTTTACATAGCACTCAGTTCAGCAGTGGACATCCGTGAGCAGGAATGTACCATATTGCACATTAAGTAGATCCACTGAGTAGCAATGACTGGTTCTTCAAGTGGCAATTGCAGGGCTCCTTCATGGTATGAAAGGAAGAACAGGAAAATCCTGTTCTTCCTGCACAGAGGATATAATAAGTGCCTGCTGGAGTGGTTTGATAGTACTTTAAAAATGTTGATGTCTTGTTCAACCTGGTATAGGTGTTATATGATGCCACTGGCATCACCCATTTGGAGGAAAAGTGCAGACATCAACATGATGATCTAAGGTGGAGTCACACTGACTTGTTTTCCAGTGGGAAGCAGAGGTTCAGGAAATGCAACCAGAAATGCACTGTATGCCCATGTTTTATGCCAGTTATATTTCGGTGTTTTACGTGTTGACCACCTATGAATGGTAATGCCTTTGTTTTACAGCCATTAAGAAGTGTCACTTGCATGTGGTTGGCTGCTGCAGAAAGTATGACACCCATTCCAGACAGGGATGTATTTGTGTTGTATAGCTCTCAATAGAAATTTACCTAAACAGCAGAGAGCTCCAAGACAGAAATTCACTGGACCACCACAACACAGCACAAACCACAGGACACATAGCTCACCTCCACATTGTGCCCCTCAACCTAATCCCCTAAGGCTAAACACCTTGCCCAATACACTAATCATAGGTGACTCAATAGTGAGGCACACAGATGTCCCACTCACTAGGTTGAATAAGGAGAAGGTAACAGTCAGCTGTCTATCAGGTGCCAGAATCCGACACATAACACACGCACGCAGGTCACTCCACAACAAGTACAAGTATGACTCTGTCATTGTCCATGTAGGTGTGAATGACCTGAGATGCACCTCCCTGGACTACATGAAAAGAGACATGGTGGAGCTCTTGGATTATGTGGTCCAGGCAGGTATGACCCTAGCCCTGAGCAGTATCCTACCATCACCCAGAATGATACTGCAGTACAAACAAAACATGATTGACTTCAACAATTGGCTAAGTTCCTGGTGTCATTCTAAGGGGCTCCAGTATCTGTCTGCTTGGGATGACATGATTGACAGACCTTGATGCTTTGCCAGAGATGGCCTGCATCTGTCACCCGTGGGCTTTGGGTACTGGCTAAGGCTCTTGCCACCCCTATAGTGCCTTTTTTAGGCGGTGTTCCAAAGACCAAATTACCACTGTAACAGCTATAAATAAATTCAATCTGAGGGTCATGCTGCTCAATGCTAGAAGTCTAAATCTGAAGATGCACTCGCTCGAAGCACTCCTCAAAATGGAGAACATCGACATTTATGCTGTAACGGAGACCTGGTTTAAAAGGGCAGAAAGCACCCCTGCGCTACCAGGCTATAACTCATTCCACACCTTTCGGCCCCAAAACATGGACCGTAGCTACAAAGGTGGTGGTGTCTCCATATTCATAATGGATATGCACACCTCCAGACTAGTAGCCCAGCATAACGCATTTGAGATACTTCAGGTACAACTAACATTGGGTAAGATGGTGATCCAGGTCATAGCCTGCTACAGGTCCCCAACCATGTCCCTAGACTCTTATTCCACATTCCTAAGCACCCTGGAATCTATCAAGGTCCAACCCAACACTCTCATACTAGGAGACATCAACTACCCCTCCATCAATTGGGAAAACTACTCCAGCACCAATACATTGGCTCAATGCTTCCTGGAATTCATCAATTGCAATGCCCTGGATCAGCTCATTCTGACCCCCACTAGAGGAAGCAATATCCTTGACCTGTTATCACTAACATGGGTGACTGTTGCTCTACATCAGTAGTCAATCCCTCCCTGGTCATATCTGACCATAAACTAATCACCATGGAAATCCACATCTCATCCACACCCCCTGCAAAGTAACCACCTTGAAAAACTTCTCCAAAGCTGACTTTGGGCTCCTAAAAACAGAGGTTGCTAACTTCACGGCACCCATGCCAATGGAAAATAGCTGCATGACTACCAAGTCATACACCAATGCACTGTACGGACATGTACATAAATGCATGGAACTAGCCATACCCAACAGAACCAAGACACTCTCCTCCAAAAAAAGGAAGCCAGTCTGGTGGTCCCCTGCTATTATTAATAAACTCTACATCAGAAGGAAGAAACTGTTGCAGAAATAGGTGAAGTTCCAAGACTGGAAAAACTCCCTTATTAGCCTCAATAAAAAGTTGAGATCCTTCATCAAATCCTCTAAAGCCAGCTATGAAGGCAGAATTGCGACAGACACTAAAAACAAACGCAAAGCCTTCTACAGTTATATCAAGAACCTCCACAGCAATACCCAGATTTGCTCTGAGTTACTGCGCAATGGTACCTCCTATACGGAGACAACAGATATTGCCAACATACTGGCTGACAGATTCAGTGCCAACTTTACCCCTCTCTCTCCCATAAAGGACTAATCACAATACCGGAAGAATGCCAAGCACCCAGCATTACTGCAGCACAGGTTAAAGCTGCATTGTCCAAGGCCAAGAATACAGCTTCCATGAGACCCAATAATATCCCTGGCTGTGTTCTACATGAACTATAAAGTGAACTGGCACCACATCTGTGTGCACTGTTCAGTCACTGCCTCACCTCAGGCCCTACCAAATGGAGCACTGCTATAGTCATCCCTCTCCATAAAGGGGGAGCAACTACAGACCCTGGGAATTATCGCCCCATTAGCCCAATGAGTCTGATATGTAAAGCTATGGAGTGCATCATCATGGACCTGATTAACAAAGATATAGGAAATCTCCAAACTTTAGACCCCACACAATTTGGCTTTGTGAAAGGGTGATCATGCCTGCTCAACCTGGTTGAACTTCTTTGAGTCAGTCACCAGGGCTGTGGATGAAGGTAAGGCAGTGCATATAGCCTACCTCGATTTGGCCAAGGCCTTTGATACCATTCCTCACTCAGGAATTATTGATAAACTCATCAAACTAGGCAACAACCTCTATATCACTAGGTGGGTTGCAAATTGGCTCAAAGATAGAACACACAGTGTGAAAGTAGACTCCAAGTCAGACTGCCAACCAGTCATGAGTGGAGTCATACAGGGATCGGTCCTGGGTCCTCTCCTGTTTGGCATCTGCATCTACTTCTCAGAAGTCCAGGCCAATGCAAAGGGACTCTGGCTGGCCAAGTTCACAGACAACTGCAAGCTGGGAGCCATTATTAGCTCCCCAAGTGATGCAGACATCCTACAGAAAGGCCTCACTGAGACCAATGACTGGTGTCGAAACCATGGCCTTAAGCTTAATGCCAAAAAATGTGTCGTCATCCCCTTTGGTAAAAACTCAGTTCCCACTAATTACCACATCGATGGGAGCCCACTGTACACTGAAGGCTTTATAAGAGATCTGGGGACCCAGATTGACAGCAACCTCTCCTTTGACCAACACATTGCCAGTGTGGTCAGAAAGTCCTTCTATGTGGCACATCTCATTGCCAAGGGTTTTGCATCCAGGAAGAAAGAGGTCATCATCTCTCTCTACTCTTCCTTCATTAGACTAGTCAGTGAGTATAATGCCCCATTTGGCATGTACCTCACTAGACACCTGCAATAGCTGGAGAGGCCACAGAAGTACCTCACGAAGAAGATCCTAGGCATTAAACACGTGTCCTACATGGACAGACTCAAAAGACTCTAGCTATTCTCTGTCTCATATCACCTACTTAGAGGTGATCTTTGCCTGACTTATAAAGCTATGACTCACACAGCTCTGTTAGAAATGCTACATTGAAAGAAATCCCAATCCCTCTGCATCACATGCTCCAGAGACCTCAACCTCATTACCACAATCAACAGAATATGCTGGAGGGATAGGTTCCTCACCCAGAGACTGCCCATGCTATGGAATGGACTTCCCATACATGTCAAGAAGAGCACCTCGCTGCCCCTCTTCAAGAGAAATCTTGATGAGTGGATGGGTAATAGAAAGCTCACCCTGGGGATCACTCCAGTGGCTCTACTCAATGGAGGCACTGGGAATTAACTTTGGGTGTCCCACTGCCAGGGCACTTCTATGGGCTCGGCTTGTAGAGGCTCCAAGGCCATTAGCCTAGTACACACCTATGAACTTATATGTTCAGCTGCAATGCTGTTCATATATTCTATGTATTTTGTCCTCTTCTTCTTCTTCCCATTTTGTTTTCAATATGCAAGTTCATTTGTGTCAGAGGAGGTGGCTTGATCACTCCTGAATTGGTCTGTACCAGCAGTTACTACTGCTATCTGGTCACTGAGGCCCTCTGTGTCTGCCTTTCTGACACATGATGAAGTGGGGTGGGGGTCAGTGGTGTCATTTTGGCCTCTCAGGAGTAGGGGTGAAATGTGAAAAGAGGTATTACCTGTAGTGACTCAGAAAAATCTGCAGAGTCTGGGAGCCTTTGAAGTGTGCCAACTTCTGTAACATAGACAGAGTTTAAAAGCAGCTTGCTGTTTCACTTGACTAGTGCTGCCCAGTCATGAGACCTCTGGAGAAGCAACAACTGTCCACCAAGGTGTGGGGTCATTGCTCTTTGAACTGGTCTGGCAGCTATCTGTAATAGTAGCACACCTCCCTTCTGTGTCATTGCCCATCCCTTGTTTGTTGTGCATCCCTTCCCATCACCAGTTGCCTACATTTTGCTGTCTTTGTCTATCAACTGTCTACTTCATCTTCTGTATATTTTCTGCTCTTGACCGTTTGTTTCTGTGTTTTGTGTTTATATGCCTGTTCTTGCTACCTGCCCCTCACCCTTTATCCCACGAGAGAACACCCCCATTACCTTTCCCTTCTACTATTCTCTTTTCATTATGAAAAGGGGATCTACCCCTACAAAGCTTCCCTTCGTTCGCCCAGCTCAGTACCTTATTACTCACCCTTGTGGTTTCCCCCTTGCTTGCAGCACTCCCCCTTACTGCTTTCCTATCTACCCTTTTCCTCCTCATTTTGATGATGAATACATCTGACACTTTGGTGTGGAACCCACTTTAATGTTCCTGTACAGCACTATGCAATGCTGTGCTATCCTACACGTGGTTCTGTGGCATTGTCTGGTGCTAGTGGCTATATCTTGCATGGTGCTACGCGTACTGATTTGTGTATATGTGGATGGGTTATTTACGATGCCGTATATATCATCCATACATCATATGGCATTACAAACAGGTCGGGGGTGACAGATCAATAAAGTTGCTATATGCAGACGATGTGGCATTACAGGCAGACTCAGAGCTAGAACTTCAGCAAAGGATAGGAGAATGGAATGCAAAACTGAAGGTACATGGATGAAACTAAGCACAGATAAGATGGTGGTAATGGCAGCAAATTGGGAAAATCAAAAGAAGCTGACAATAGAGATAGAAGGGAAGACTGTGGAACAGGTAAACAACTTCAAGTATATGGGAGGGGTGGTTGAGCAGAAGAGAAGCCTGAATGAAGAGGTCAAAGCTAAAATCAGAGGGGTTGCTGCCAACTGGCATAGAGTGTCATGTGTAGTCTATGACACAAGAATGCCAAAGAAGCTGAAAAATAAGGTGTACAAGACAGTGGTGTGACCAGTACTACTGTATGGTACAGAAACCTGGGCAGTAAAGGCAGAACAGTTGAAGAAGCTAGAGGTGCTAGAAATGAAGTGCCTGAGAAGGGTGGTAGGATGCACATTGTGGGACAGATGAAGAAATGAGGACATAAGAGCAGAAGCCAATGTAGCTCCAATTGCAGAAAAGATCAAAGAGAATGGATTATGGTGGTTTGGACATGTGCAGACAATCAGAAGACAATCTGGTGAGGAAGATTTGGGACAGATAGGAAGAAGGTAACAGGAAACAAGGATGTCTAGCAAAGAAGTGGATGGATTGTGTGAAAGAAGATCAGCCAGGCATGAGTGTGGCAATGAATCAAGAGGGTTGGCGGCAGTTAACATGATACCCTGACCCCATGTAGAAAAAAATGGAAAAAAGGGGGCTGATGGTGATGATAATGACATCATATGGCAGTGCCGCTCATCCAGTATCCTGCTATAGTGCTGCACTACTTGTGATTACTGTCACCCACCCATCATATGGCAGTGCCGCTCATCCAGTATCCTGCTATAGTGCTGCACTACTTGTGATTACTGTCACCCACCCATCATATGGCAGTACTGCTCATCCAGTATCCTGCTATAGTGCTGCACTACTTGTGATTACTGTCACCCACCCATCATATGGCAGTGCTGCTCATCCAGTATCCTGCTATAGTGCTGCACTACTTGTGATTACTGTCACCCACCCATCATATGGCAGTACTGCTCATCCAGTATCCTGCTATAGTGCTGCACTACTTGTGATTACTGTCACCCACCCATCATATGGCAGTGCCACTCATCCAGTATCCTGCTATAGTGCTGCACTACTTGTGATTACTGTCACCCACCCATCATATGGCAGTGCCGCTCATCCAGTATCCTGCTATAGTGCTGCATTACTTGTGATTACTGTCACCCACCCATCATATGGCAGTGCCACTCATCCAGTATCCTGCTATAGTGCTGCACTACTTGTGATTACTGTCACCCACCCATCATATGGTAGTGCTGCTCATCCAGTATCCTGCTATAGTGCTGCACTACTTGTGATTACTGTCACCCACCCATCATATGGTAGTGCCGCTTATCCAGTATCCTGCTATAGTGCTGCACTACTTGTGATTGCTGCCCACCTGCTTTGCTATGCGGTTCTGTACTCAATATATACCGGTGCTATTCACATACATAATTAGCATTTAACTGTTTCACGCAGCAAGTTCCCTTGAATTCGTACTGTGCGGGTATACTCTGCACATCCGTAAACCATAACTAGTACTTTAGTTTAGGAGAAAATGGGATCCTGGGTTAAATGACAGTGTATCCATAGAGGAAGTGTGAAATTGTAGACTGTAGTGTTTGTATTAAACATTTTCTTTGCTTTTTGATAATTCTGATTTTATTTCCAGGAAAGAAAAATGAAAGAACAGAAAACAAAGGACCAAGACCCTACGTTTGACACAAGCAGCTTTAAGATTCAATACGAGGTAAGGATGAAATGTATAAAAGAGATTCAAAAGTGGAAAAAACACTCATATTCTGGGCTGCCATCAGTGGAACTTAGAACGAATGAGAAGAAGGGAATGTAGATGTACAGTGGATATAAAAGGTGCACACACCCCTGTTAAAATGCCAGGTTTTTGTGATATAAAAAAGAGACCGCAATAAATCATTTCAAAACATTTCCCACATTTAATGTGACCTATAACCTGTACAATTCAATTGAAAAACAAACAAATCTGTTAGAGGAAAAAATATAAAAAATAAAAAAAGTACAATAAGCTCGTTGCATAAGTGAGCACACCCTTAAACTACTACTTTGTTGAAGCACCTTTTGACTAAACCAAGTTGCATGACCAATGATTCCTTTGTATGATCTCTGCACTTTCTAGTTCTTATGTTCATACATTTTCTACTTTCACTCTTACGTGTCACCCTTTTGCGTGGCTGACACAGATGTTTCACAACAATATCTGCACATGATACGTTACTCTACCTGTAAGTCTTTAATTTTTGAATACTCTTAATCAACATCTGCATACCCTTCTTGCCATTGGTCTCACAATTTATTGAGCATCTATTTCTTAAAAATTAATCTATAGTAAGAACAATTTTAATTTCTTGTTCTATAACACACATATTTCATAAAACCGACACAGAATTGAAGGAAACAACTAATGATAAATGTTACAATTAACCAATGTTACTTAATGATCATTATGTACATTTAAAGGACCTCCATCCATAAAGGTGTATAAAACGGAGGATGGTCTGATATATTACATAAAATAGCATGATATAAAACCATTCATTAAGAAAGTGTTCAAAAATCACAGTAAAAATTAAATTATCATCAAAATCAGAAGGAAAAAACAATGGATTAGCTAAAAGACTTCTTGTTTCATCATCACCAGACATTTTAATCTGAATATAATTGAACTATTCATTTAAAACTGGAGTACACACATTATCTGTATGCTTTAATGCAGAAAAGAATAAAGCAGAAGTAAACAATCTATTCAGTTATTTCCAGACCATTATCAGCTAGATGGTCAGCAAAATGATCATATAAAGGCCATAACTTTGTTTTCTTAACTCATTCACTCCAATGGAGCTCAGGAGGTTTGCACTGTAACTTCGAATAGGTGGAGCCTAAACCTTTTGACAGAATCAAATTATGTCCTGACATTTCAAAAAAATATTCATCTCTCTGGAAACATAGGGGTTATGAAAAAAGTGTAAATGACAAACCCTTCAGCACAAACTATTTTATAGTGGTAGTATTCTTTAGGTTATAGGTCTTAAACTGAATTTTATGAGTCACAGTAAACACAGTAACTATTATGTTTGTATTATTTTGTAAAAAGTGTACAATATCTCAGCAATCACTCAAGTTACACACATACTGTCAGCAACATTTTATTCATCTAGATGAGAGATTTCATATTTAGAAAAATGTGAAAATTATATCTATATAAATTAATATCTTAAAAGCAACAATTAATATGTATTTACCTGCACTATTTATTTTATTTATTTATTTTACATTTGTTAACTGGGAGAGTCCGACTGGATATAGGTCCATTTTCAGTGGAACTCCAAGAGATAACATTTTTATAGTTAACAGACAATGCATTAAATATTAGTAAAAGGCAGGCTACACAAATGTTAGTATATGACAATCATATGGTGCTTACTTTGAGACACAGTAGAGCAAAATGGGAGAGAGTACTTTGGACAACATTCATGAGATACATTTCTTTCACCTCTAGAGAAGCTGGATGTACAATTAGTCCTACTGTCTTAAGTTAAGGCAATACATCTGAATTTGTGGACATTATAGGTCTGTAGTTAAACTATGAATTTGGTTGATAATATCTAAATACTGAAGTACAAGCCAGGAATGATACAGGAGTATAGTTTGTTATTTACGGTTGTTGCCTGTTATATGGGCAGGAAGGAGTTCCAGATTTTAGAAATATAGTAGCTGTATATGGATTTTGAGGTTTTCAGTGCTAAATCTTAAGGTTCTGGTAGTGGTGTAGGGTTGAAGTAGTTGTTGTAGAGCTGGGGTGTTGTCTGAGTGATGTAATAATTTGTGTGCAAGTGATAGCTGATTGAATTGAAGTATTAGTGGGAGTTCTAACCAATTGAGTTTTTTGAGGCATTCACGGTGATGCGTTCTAAAGGATGAACCTGTAGCAAATCTAGCTATCTCATTATAACAGCTGTCAAGTTTGTTTAGGTCAGTTTTGCGGAGATTGGTAAGCACAGGGAAGGCATAGAGTAAGGTGGATAATAGGTGTGTCCTAGCTATTTTTATTTTGGAGTGGTTGAAGAGAAATTGTTTGTTTTGATAGAGTAAACCAAGTTTTTTATGAACTTTTTTATGGTTAGGGAAATGTGTAGGTCAAATCTAAGGTGATTGTCAATTTCCAAGCCTAGGAGTTTGGTGTGTTTGGTAGGGGTGATGGTGGTATTGTTATTCATGGAGATTGTAAAGCTATCTGAGGGGGATATAGATCTGTGGGAGCTAAAGAGGAGTATTTTTGTTTTAGCTGGGTTGGGAATGAGGTTTTGATTGGTGATCCAAGTTTTGGCTAGGGAAAAGCATTCTTGTGTTTGGGAGACGAGGAGGTCTAGTGTGCTGGCTGCGCATATCATGGTGGTATCATCTGCATATTGCACTATCGAGGCTTTGGGAATGTTGGATGGTTGTTGATTAGTAACTAGGGTGAAGAGCAATGGACCCAGGATGAAGCCTTGGGGAACCCCTAGGAAGACAGGCAATAAGGGAGAGAGATGGTTTTGCCATTTTACAGTTTGCTGTCTACCATCTAGATAGCTCTTAAACCAAGAAATAGTAGAGATGCTAAGGTTTAGGGTGAATAGTGAGTGAAGGAGTTTTGCGTGGTTGACCATGTCAAAAGCTTTGGATAAATCTAAGAATGTAGCACATATGAGCAGTCCGTTATTTCTGTGATTATTGATGGTGTTAGTAAATGATGCAAGTGCGGTGGTGGTGCTGTGGAATGGTCTAAAGCCATGTTGCTGTGTGGATAGTAGTTTGTTTTCTAGGAGGTACTTCATCAATTGCATGTGTACTACTTTCTCGAGAAGTTTTGATAAGGGCCATAGTATAGCTATAGGGCGATAGTTATTGAGTTCAAGAGAGCTACCCCCTTTGTGCAGTGGAATTATATGAGATATTTTCCAAAGCTGGGGTACTTTACACTCGGCAATGGAGCTGTTTGTTAGGATGGTGACAGGATAGGCTATAGCTTCAGCGGCTAATTGAAGGTATTCTGTGGGTAATTTATTGGCAGCTAGGGTGGTCGGTTTGAGTTTTAGGAGTAGTTTTTGTATGGTCTTGGTAGGTATTGGGTTGAAGCTGAAGTTGAGGCCATTGATTATTGTTTCTGGTTGAGAGGGTGTTTTTGTTGGAGTGGGGTTGTTAGGGCTAGGTTGGTTGTTTGCAAGGGCTTGGATAGTTTCTGTAAAGAACTTGTTGAACTGTGTGGGGATATTGTCTTGGTTATTTACTGTTTTAGGAGTGGGGGTGAATGTTTTCCCTGGATGTAATACAGAGTTGAGTGCTGCCCAGATTTTTTTGGGTTGTTTATATGGTTATTCTGTATATTTTGGTAGTAGGAGATTTTGTCTGTTTTTATAAGTTTTTTGGCTTTGTTGCGTAGTTCAATGTATTTTTGTTTATCTAATTGGGATTTGCTTTTTTGAATGTTTGTCCAGGCTTTGTTTCTATTTTTGAGGAATGTTTTAGTATCTAAAGTTAGCCAGGGGGCATGTTTAGTTTTCATTCTAGTGATTCTGGGGGGAGGGGGCATGATGGTTAAGTATATTTGTGAAGGTTATATTGAAGTATAGTTCTGCTTTATCAAGAGCTAAGTTTTTTAGGGGGTCCAGTTACACCTTTTTAGGTCATTGTTAAAGTTGAGTAGGTTAAAATGTTTTTTGTTCCTAATTTCTTGCACAGTTACTTGGGTCAGTTGGTGTGTTTTACTTCTTAGTAGAAAAGTAGCTTGGTGGTTGCTGAGGGTGTCTGGTAGACACCCTGCTAGGGGTATTTGGGAAGGATGGGATACAAGTATCCAGTCCAGTATGGATTGATATTTGGTTCTTTTGTCTGTTCTAGTGGGGGAAGTTATAAGTTAGGTTAGTCCATATAAGTTGATGTGGGAGAGTGGGTTCTGACTGGAGCAGTTGTGTCACTCAATATTAAGGTCACCTAATATGATGTTTTCTTGGGGGAGGGAGTTAGATATCCATTCTAAGAGATTTTCTGTACTGGAAATATTGCTGCCTGGAGGGATATAACATCCTATAATATTGATATATTTATTTTGGTTAAGTTTTAGTTTAGTGAGGGTGAGTTCAATGTTTTCTAGATCTGGGGTTGTGATATCTAGTTTTTCTAGGATGAGGTGATTTTTGTAAAGTATGGCTACTCCCCACCCCTTTTTCCTAATCTGTCATTATGAATTGCATTCTAGCCTGGTGCTGTAATTTCATTATCATGGATTTCTGGTTTAAGCCAGGTCTCAGTCAGTATGACAATATCTGGATGATAAAAGGAAAGTAAGGCATGGAGGTCAGGACTTTGTTCAGGATGCTTCTAACATTTAGATTTATAATGATGACCAAGGTTTTGGCTCTGTGGAGTAAAGTAGTATTCAGGACGGGGTTTGGTGTGTCTGGATTTAGTGGGGCTGGGTTGGGGATGTATGTCACCACAACATATGAGTTTTGTTTTTAAGTGTAAATAAAGTCTGATTAGTTTATTGAAGTTTTTCATGTGCTTTAAAGTAGTGTGGTATTGCCTGTGTGTTGGATGTATTTTGTGTGCGAGGAGGTGGATAAGGGAGGTTTGGTATAGGTATGGGGCTAGTTGAGTATAAGGCTTGATGTTTGGTTTGTTAAGGGATGTCATTTTTTTGGGATGATTAGGGTTAAATATTAATGCAGTTGAGTTTGCCTCTGTGTAAACTTTAAGATGAAATATTTTAAAACCTTGTACATAGCAAGGTTTTGGAATTATTGATGCAAATATGAACAAGCAATATTTGACACCTAGAGGCGTCAGTAGGAGTTAACTGCAGATGCACCTGGAGGCGTCACTCAGATGTAATGAGTTAAATAGTTTATTTGCTTATTATGCATCTTTCCCCAATTTTGAAGCTTAATAAAATCATTCTGTGAGGTGTGCAAGGCAACCTCACTGTCTTTACTAGAGAAGAACAAGATGACAGTGTCTGCATAAATTACTAGCATTCACGAATCTAACTGTATATCATTCACAGCTTAAATTTTAATTGGGAAAAAATATGCCCTAAAGGGTGCCTTGAATCATTCTCCACTACTGATTCACAGAGCTAGAAAAATGTTCTCTTATTCAATTTCAGTGAGAAGGATAACAGAAGAATTGTTCAATAGCAGACCTGCTAATTCAGACAATCATATGTGAATGTCTTTATGAAAACCATTCAAAATAATTTTGTCAAGTCCTCAGATTTTCTAAAACCGTATTTTGACAAGTCATAAATACACCAAATCCATTATGTTCAATTAACTTTGGGTATAAAAGTGTAATGATTTTTTTTCTGAAAACCATGCTGAAAGCTGTCAAGTACATTGCCACATTCTAAGCAGTTTACTACCTGAATAACAATCAGTTTTTCAAAAATTTTAGAAACTGGATAATGGATGCTGTAGAATTTTGACTTTTGACTTATTTTTTCTCTTTTTATTATAGGATCATAGGATCATAAGAAGTTATTAGGCTATTGGCCCTGAGACACTTATAAGCCTAGCCAAGAGTTTAGGCCATGTTTAGACAAGTCAGCACCAAAGCCCCTGTCCAGCAGGGACACGGGTGGAATCCCAGGGGTGTATTTTCTGTTTCCCATCCAGTTATCCAGGTTGCTCCTGAAAAAAGGACAATGAGGTACTCTGCTTGACGTGGAGAGTAAGTCTATTCCACAGATGGGAGAGTCTCTGGGACACAAATCTGTCCCTCCAACAAGTCCTGTTGATGTTACAGACCAGCTTGAGGTTACGTGTGTGGATTACTCGAGTGGAGCTTGACTTGCGGATATGCAGTAGTCCCATCAAGGCAGAGTCTGAGATTGCTTTGTATGCCAGACAGTGGTCATCTCTGAGAAGTCTGTATGAAACTGAGTAGAGGGACATGGCATTTAGCCTATCTGTGTAGGGTAGATGTTTGAGGCCCTGGATCCTTCTGGTGAGGAACATCTGTGATCTTTCCAGCTGCTACATGTGTTTTTTGAGGTACATGCTAAAGGGGGCATTGTATTCAATAACTGGCCTTATAAGGGAGGCATACAGGGATGTTATGACCTTCCTGTCCCTGGATGAGATACCCTTACTTATGAGATGCGCAATATACAAAGCTTTCCATACAACAGAAGCAACATGGTAGTCAAAAGTCAGGTTTCTATCAACATGGGTGCCCAAATCCCTCATGACTGATTGCATGCTTAGGACATTGTTATTAATGTGATAATATATAGGGACATCACTCTCCCCAAAGGGGATGATGATGCATTTTTTGGCATTCAGCTTGAGGCCATGTTTCTGGCACCAGTCATTTGTTTGAGTGAGACCCTCTTGCAAGACGTCCACATCACTTGGGGAACTAATGACCACACCCAGCTTGCAGTCATCTGCAAACTTAATCATCCATAACCCACTGGTTTTGGCCTGCATCTCTGAGAAGTATGTCCCAAATAACAGTGGCCCTAAGACTGATATCCCTGGGGTATGCCGCCCATTATGGGTCTACTGCTTGAGGTGGCTTCCCCTATTTTGATTAGGTGGGTTCTATCAGTGAACCAGTTTGCTACCCATTTGATAACATATGGATTGATACCTAGTTGTGAGAGTTTGTTTACTATGCCCGAGTGGGGAATAGTGTCAAAGGCCTTGGCCAGGTCAAGGTAGGCGGTGTGCACTGTCTTCCCTTCGTCCATAGCTTTGGTGACTGCCTCAAAGAAGTCAACCAGATTTAACAGACATGACCTCCCCTTGACAAAGCCAAACTGTGTGGGATCAAGTGTTTGGAGGTTGCCAATGTCCCTGTTAATGAGGTCCATGATAATCCGTTCCATGGCCTTGCAGATCAGGCTAGTTAGGCTGATGGGTCTATAATTTCTCAGTTCAGTGGATGCTCCACCTTTGTGCATACGAATGACAGTGGCTGTCCTCCATTTGGCTGGGACAAAGCCGGTACACAGGCTTTGGTTGAATAGGGTGCCTAATGGTGCTGCAAGTTCATGCCTGAGTTCATGTAGGATGCAGCCTGGGATGTTATCGGGTCCCATGGAGGCTGTATTTTTTTACCTTTGAGAGGGCAGTGATGATCTGTTCCCTAGAGATAAGAGGATGGGCAGGTACTGGGGATGTCCTGATTTACTAATGGGGACAGAGGGGTGAAGTTTTCACTGAATCTGTCAGCCAGTATGTTGGCTATATCTACAGCGTTTGTGTATGTGGTGTCCTTGACCACCAGTTCTGAACAGATCTAGGTGCTTCCTTTGAGAGTGCAGATATACATGAAGAAGACCTTATGATTGTCTCTAGTAGATGTGGCCAATTTGGACTCGAAGTTGGCTTTAGAGGATTTCACTAGTGCTCTTATTTGCTTGTTCAGGCTAAGGAGAGATTGCTTTCAATTGGGCACCTGCTGCTTCTTGGTCCTGGACAGCAATTTTTATTTATTGCAGATGTCCACCAGACAGGTTTACACTTCCCTGCAGAGGATGATTTTGTTCTGCCAGGTATTCCTGATTCCATGCATCTATATAAGTGCTTGTATAGTACTTTGGTGTAGATCTGGAAATTGGTGCCAGTTCCAGCAGAGGGGGAGGGGGCTGTAAAGCTGTTTATACCATCCCTCAGGAGGTTGTAATCAGCTTTGTAGAAGTTGTTTTGTTTGACCCTAGCTAGAGGGGGATCAGGGGAGATGCCAACTTCGAAAGTGACTGCTTTATGGTCAGGTCTTACCAGGGAGGATGATACTGTAGGGTGCTGTAGTAGTTACTCATGTTGGGTAATACCAAGTCCAAGACATTATCACCTCTTGTGAGGGTATTGGCTAGCTGGTCCAAGGCATTTGCACTGATAAAAATCAAGGAATCTCTGGGCATTTGCATTCTGGCATGAGTAGTGTTTCCAGTCTATGGTTGGGTAGTTAAAGTTGCCCAGGATCAGGGTAAAGGGTTGAATCTTAATAGATTCATAGAGGTCCAAATAGGTGGAGTGGGCATTCTGAGTCAAATTTGGGGGCCTGTAGCTAGCTATGATTTGAATAGGGGTCTTGTTAATGGTTAACTGCACCTGGAGTGTCTCCTTTGCATCATACTGTCTGACCAGCCTGGAGGTGTGTGTGTGTGTCTTTAACATACATTGAAACTCCACCTCCCTTGGCTTTGCTGCCCACAGTTTGGGGTCTGAATGTATGATAGGATGAGTAACCAGGTAAGGCTGGGGTGCTGTCTGTAGCTTTGAACCAGGTTTTTGTGACTGCACAAATGTCAGCATCTTCCAGGGTTAAGAATGTTTGCAATGAGTGCAGTTTCATGTTTAAACTCCTAGTGTTTAGCAGCATGACCTTTAATTTGCATTTTGTTAAAATGTTTATGTTAGTTTTATTGATTTCAGGACTTTTTCTAAAAAAGGCACTATGGGGAGGGCAAAGGCCTTTGCCAGGAGCCTGAAGCCCAAGTGAAACAGATGCAGACCATCTCTAGCAAAGCATTGTGGTCTGTCGATCATATCTCCCCAGGTTGTCAGGTACTGGATCCCCCTGGAATGACACCAGAAACTTAGCTGATTGTTAAACTCAATCATTTTCTGTCTGTATTGAGGCATCATTCTGGGTGATGGTAGAATGCTGCTTAATCCTAGGGACATACCTGCCTGGGACACATATTCAGTGAGCTCAATCATGTCTCTCTTCATATAGTCCAGGAAGGTACATCTCAAGTCGTTCACCCCAACATAGACCAATGCAGAGTCATAGCAGTACCTGTTGTTGAGAGACTTGAGTGCGTGTGTGATATGGTGGATTCCAACACATGACAGACAACTAACCATGACTTTTTACTTATCCAGCCTGGAGAACAGCACATCTGTGTGTCTCACATTGGAGTCTCCTATGATTAATATGTTGGGTTTATGGTTAGGCCCTTCTGGTTGTGAGACATAGGTGTGTGGACTATGCGTGGTATGTGGTGTGGAGGGTTGTGGAGTTCACTTGTGTTTTTGCCTCTGAGGTCTCCTTTGTTTGGGTAAGCTTTTGTTGAAAACTGCCACATATGTGGGTGAGTGTTGGGTAGTTGAGGGTGGTGTTTGAGGTGTAGTGATTGTGTTGATAACCTTCTCAGTGTCAGATATACTGGATTGTGAGGGAGAGACCATAGACTCTAGGTTCTTAATGTCATTGCATCGCACACAAATTGTGTTCCTAGGTGGAAATAGCAGATGGTTGTCCGTGTGCATGAGGCAGTTGCTACACTGTCTCAGGATGCCCATATCAACCAGGCTGACAGGAGAAACAGTAGGAAATTGTCCATCCATATTTGTCAGAATCTGAGGGAGAAAGGCCAGGGGAAAGCTAAGGGTAGGCCTAAAGCCCAAGTGCTTAGACCAAAACTAAGAGGCTTAGAATAACACTTACAATTTAAATAGGCTAAAAACAAGCAATAATAAATGCAGCATCAGTACAAAGAATGTATTCTTCTAGGCACTGAGAAAACAGCTGAATTCTAAGAGGAACTGAATAAATGTGTTATAGACTAGATAAGTGTCAATTTAATGAAATATAAAAGAAGAGAAAGAAAAAAATGACCAAAAAGCTAGTAACCACTAGATCTTCAGTCAAATCTGTGACTATGTTATTTGAATACTGATTAAAAGTTGCCACAGTGTCAGATAATTTAGCATCAAGGCAAATATCTTCTGCACAACTGAATCTTATGTTTAGTCAAGGAAGCAGTTGTGTTGTCATACCATGGTTTGTAAGACATATTTCTAGATGCCATGGTACAAACAGGTTCAAAATAACCCATAGTGTCTAACACCATGCTTTTCAATATTTTCCATTTTAAATGAATATTCCTAGTTGAATAAAACTCTCTTTATCCTTTAAAGCAAAATAATTATGGATGTCTTGGAAAGGTCAATGTTTAAAATGTTGAATTGTGTTGCTAACAAAAAGTTTTTTTTTTCTCAGCAACAATCTATACACTAAACAACAGGAAGACGATCACTTAATTTCAAACTGGACCTCACAACTTTGTAGCATCAGATTAGAAGATGTTAGCACCAAGTCAAATAAGGATGAGTAGAGTACACTGAAGTGGAGCATCTAGGAGGACAAGTAACCTGTTGAATTAAATAAAATCTGGCAACATGGTTAACTAGCCATATACCAGTACCACTAATTAGTTGTTGCTATGTATGACATGTACAATTAACCAACATTTAAAGTAGCAGCTAGAAGATAAAGCAGCCCAATCAACAGACACCATCCAGAAAGTCTGTTTTAAGGTCATTAAAGCTTATACATTATCTCATAATCAGTGGTAATGAACTCAAAACATTAACAATTTGTTAAACAGAATCATAACACCATTCCCAGATCACACTACCATTCTCTCAGGTACAATAATATAGTTTTCAAAACTATTCTTGTTATGTTTTTTAACGACCAGAATTCACTCAAAACAGAGTGGCGGATCAGGCAGGGAAGGTTGCAAACAAGCAGACACTAGCAGCATTTTAAACAGTGTCTTTACTCATTGTCGACATTTTACTGACTTTTCTAAGTTTCAGTGCATGTAAAACAGTGTCTTTACTCGTTGTCGGCATTTTACTGACTTTTCTAAGTTTCACTGCATGTAAAACAGTGTCTTTACTCGCTGTCGACATTTTACTGACTTTTCTAAGTTTCAGTGCATGTAAAACAGTGTCTTTACTTGCTGTCGACATTTTACTGACTTTTCTAAGTTTCAGTGCGTATAAAACAGTGTCTTTACTCATTGTCGACATTTTACTGACTTTTCTAAGTTTCAGTGCATGTAAAACAGTGTCTTTACTTGTTTTCAACATTTTACTGACTTTTCTAAGTTTCAGTGCGTGTATAACAGTGTCTTTACTCGTTGTCGACATTTTACTGACTTTTCTAAGTTTCAGTGCGTGTAAAACAGTGTCTTTAATCATTGTCGACATTTTACTGAATTTTCTAAGTTTCAGTGTGTGTACTTTTTGTCTGCCTATGACATAGCTTATTTCTAAAAAAGAGACCAGTTTCTCTACTAGGTTAACAAGAAATAAATGAAGTTGAGAAAGAAGGTAAAACATTTTACATCTACCCAAGGGATCAAAATAAGACTGAATGAGGAATAGTAAAACAAGAGAAATGGAGAGCAAGTGGGCAGAAATGATTCTGAAAACAAATGGGAATGCAAACTGATTACTTCTCATTATTTATAGAGGAAAAAAGTGGGTATATATCATCCATCGTCAATAGCAATGGCCGGGAAAAGGGCTCTGATCCCCGTCCTTTCACAGAGGAAGTGATTGTGAGGGAACTTAAAAACTAAAGGTGGATAAAATAATAAGGCCAATTGGGAACCACCCTATAGTCCTTAGACAACTTAGAGGAGAACTGTTAATATATCTAACTAATACTTTCAATAAATCATAGGGAAAGGGTATGCTTACAGAAGATAAGAAGAGGCTAGATGTGGTTCCCTTTCATAAGAAGGGAAATAGAGAAATAAAGGAAATGCTGAAAAATATTGCCCACTCATTTCACCCAAGTTAAAGGAAAAAAATCATAGAATCAATGTTAAAAGCATTTTTAGCATAAAAAGGACACTGGACCAAAGGCAGCATGACTTCACATCATGTATGTAATTCCAGAAAAATCTAACATAGTTCTTTGAATGGGTAAGCTGGCTAATAAGTCAGAAATAGGCTGTAGATGAGGCCTACTTAGATTTCAGCAATTAGTCTGCATGTACCTTTTAAACTATTTAGGTCTGAGTATTACTCGAGTTATTTGTATTAGGGAAAGAATTTGCGTTTGAGATATGCACATGAAATCATGTTGAAACACATGTCCATCCTAAGCAGAAAGCTATTCAGAACAAACAACGGGTATGCTAACAGCTTTAATATTTTATTCAAGGGCTGATTTCTTTTATATCTTTTTGTTTTATTGGTAGTGTTATTTTAAAATCAGGCTGGATCCAGTATGTCAAATATTTCTTTTACTCCAGTTCACATTTCCTGAGAAAGCCATGCAGATTGCTCTACAGAGACCAGAAGAGCGATCAGAGGAGGGTGTACGATTTATCCGTAGCATGATGCAAGGCATACCCAGCTTCCGTCGTTACTCCCATCACATGCAGCTCATGCTAGCCCGCGTTGTTCGCTATGAGAGGTAAGATTAGTAGAATGCTATGCAGATACAGTGATTGCCATTGGCAACAGCAGCAGTTTTGATTTATTTTTGTTTTTGCACTGCATGTGTATTAATTTACATATATGTATATGCATTTGTAATGCATTTACAATGATGCATGAGTAATGAGTTTTCTTTACTGCCTACTATTTGCATTATAATAACCTAGTACCTATCATTGCATTCATGACAGTGTGTAAGTTTAGGTATGATATGAATGCCTCAGTGTCTATGCATATTGTGAGACATAGATACATAGTTGTAGATATATGCAAAACATCAAAGAAATGATGTACAAAAATACCTCCACCTTTAATTTATTTAAAAAAACTGATTTACTTTCATGCACAGCCAGTATGTTAAACCTTAAATCTAATGAGAAATGATTTTTATGGTATGTCTGGCTGCCTCTCATAATATGCATTAAAATCACACAGGAAAACCAGAGTGTTTCAGAGGCCATGTCCGTTTTATTAACTGATGCATCATTATTCATTTTCAAGCAGGCAGACATCTTTTGATGTGTGCAGAAGTGTTTACAGTTGTTAGTGTGATGTGTCTTTACAGGGTAAATTATGACACAACCCAGGCACCACTTCCAACATCCTGTCTTTACTTGACCCCAGGGTCAGTTTCTTCATTGCTAAAACATTAGACCTGAATGGATCAATGTTTTCTTGTTTTACAGGTTAACCTGTGTATGCCATAGTCCCATGGCTTCTAGACTATTTGAAAACTACATTTTCCTAATTTTAAACATTTCATCTTGACCTCGTCTGAGACTGGTTGTGGTTAGAGACTGATATGTGCCTCATCAGGAATCAAGCTAAAATGATAAAACTTAATTTTATACTGTGGCCATATCATTTCAAATATTCATTTGGAATGTACATTGTTTGTTCTTCTAGGATTACTGGATGACAACCCTGGTTACTTTGCACACTGATATGTGATATATGTGGGATATGGTAGTAATGTAGCACATTTGCTTACTTTCCTGGAAGTTAAAATTACTGGGTCTGATTACAGATCTTTTAGTCACCTGTATCTTGAGTATCATGATGTCTATATTCAAGTAAGTTTACTTACTGTAATGTTTTTGCAGACATTTCACTTTAGCTGTCTTATGCAATACTATGCTCATTTTGTCATACTACAACATGAAGAACAAATAAAAGGTATCCAGACAACCACTCAGCAGGTACTCATAACGACAGTTGATTGGGTTCTCAATAAAACCACACTCAAAACACGATAGTCCAGAGATTAAGCGCTTTCTTCGGAATAACCAACTTCATCAGAATACACATAATACAACTCAAAGGATTTAAATACCCTCCCAAAAAGCAAAAACCCTGACATCACATCATACTATTAGATCACTTCCTGTCAACTAATGCACATATTTAAAGGAAAATATACCTGACTAAAATTGCCAAGACATATGAAAAAGTATACTCCCATATTGCAAATAAATATAAAAATGTGAACACGCATACATATCACCGATAAATATAAATATATATAAATGTATAACAAACAACTGTAGATACTATAATACAGAAAAGTGGGGTAATAGACCCATGAAATGACAATAAAAACCTTTTAAATATTTTTTAAATATAAAACAAAGGTCTTAGCTTCAACAGGGGCATAATACTTATACGCTCATTAATGCCAGGATATGAGCCTGCATTCAACTTAATTTGCCATTTCAACTCTAATAGTTCTAAATAATCATCCACTGGGCCACCCCCGGGGTCCCAGGTCCACATGATCAATGGGAAAAAAAACTAAAAAAATGCATTGGATATTTGTCCACGTGATTAAAAAGTGCATTGTTTTTATTTTTGCATTTAATATCATAGCAGTGCTCATATACTCCCTGCTTAAAGGCCCTTTTCATTTTGCCCGCATAAAATAAGTTGCATAACCTGCACTTAGCAATATATACCACCCTTTTCGAAAAACAAAAATGTTTTTTACTGGGGTAAATTCGTCCAAAATTCTTAATAAAAATATATTCACCCTCCATAACATATGGGCACTGCCCGCACCTACCACATTTAAGGCATCCACCAATTTTGTTCTCTTTCTTCTGTCTTTCCAAGAGTGATTTAAAGCTATAATCTTTTTTGTAGACAATCACTGGTTTATCCCCTACAATTGTAGAGACATCCTGGTCCAATAACATCACTGGCCAAAAATTAACCAATGTGTTTTTGATTTCATAAAAATCCAAGGTGAAGGTTAGGGTATACGATCTTGAAAAAATATTGTTATTAGAATGTAATCTATCTCTAACCTTTCCATCATCAATACCGCAACCACTGAATAAAATTTTTACTATTAACCCATTCCGTCTTTTGACAGTAACCTCATTCTCAATTTCTTTTAAAAAAATTCATAGGATAACCCCTTCTTCCAAACATGTCAATAAGTTTATCACATTCTGTTTGGAAGTCCCCTTCATCTGACACCATTCTAGTGATTCTAATAAATTGTCCCTTAACTAGGGACTTTTTCTGATGAATCGGGTGTCAACTCTCAAAGTGTAAAAATGTATTCGAATACGTAGGTTTCCTGTACAGCTTCGAAATAAAAGATTTATTCATATAATCCTTCACAATAGTGACATCTAAAAAATTCAAGCTCTCTATGCCAGAAATCAGGGTAAATTCTAAAAAATCAGTGGTACTATTAAGGTATTCAAAACATTCACCTAATTTATCCTCACCCCCTTTCCATAAAAGAACTATGTCATCCAAATAACGACCATATAGGACCCTGTACCATCCTGTCTTCACTTACTCCACCTTTCCTACTTCCACCTGTTTCTAGCTATTGCTTAAATCACTCTTTATTCAACGTATTATAAATATGTAGCTCCACCTTTGATCTCTTGACCTTCTGTTATCATCATCATCAGCCTCCTTTTTCCCATTTTTCTACATGGGGTCCGGGTATCGTGTTAACTGTCGCCAACTCTCTCGATTCAGTGCCACACTCCTGCTTTCTTCAACACTCATGCCTGATTGTGGCAGATCTCCTTTCACATAATCCATCTATCTCTTTGCTGGAGGTCCTTGCTTCCCTCTTACCTTCTTCCTGTCTGTTCCAAATCTTCCTCATCAGATTGTCTTCTGCTTTTCTACACATGTGCCCAAACCACTGTAATCTGTTCTCTTTGATCTTTTCTGCAACTGGAGCTACTTTGGCTTCTGCTCTTATGTCCTCATTCCTTCGTCTGTCCCACAGTGTGCATCCTACCACCCTTAGACACTTCATTTCCATCACCTCTAGCTTCTTCAACTGTTCTGCCTTTACTGCCCAGGTTTCTTTACCATACAGTAGTGCTGGTCATACCACTGTCTTGTACACCTTATTTTTCAGCTTTTTAGGCATTCTTGTGTCATAGACTACACCTGACATGCTATACCAGTTGGCTGCAACCCCTCTGATTCTAGCTTTGACCTCTTCATTCAGACTACTCTTCTCAACCACCCCTCCCAGATTCTTGAAGCTGTTTACCTGTTCCACTATCTTCCCTTCTATCGCTATTCTCAGCTTCTTCTGATTTCCCCAATTTGCTGCCATTACCACCATCTTATCTGTGCTTAGTTTCATCCCATGTGCCTTCAGGTTTGCATTCCTTTCTCCTGTACTTTGCTGAAGTTCTTGCTCA
This sequence comes from Protopterus annectens, assembly GCF_019279795.1. Lineage (NCBI taxonomy): Eukaryota > Metazoa > Chordata > Ceratodontiformes > Protopteridae > Protopterus > Protopterus annectens. The sequence goes on along the minus strand of NC_056731.1, from coordinate 1,922,954,731 downwards.
GAGTCTGCCTGTAATGCCACATCATCTGGATATAACAACTTTGTTGATCTGTCCCCTCTGACCTGTTTGCTAATGTAGTCCATTACCAGTATGAACAGCAGTGGGCTCAGAGCTGAACCCTGGTGTACACCCACTCCCACTGAGAACCCCTCTGTGAGGCCGAACACTGTTTGTACTCCAGTCACTGGGTCCTTGTACATAGCCTGGACTAATTCTACCAATGTTTCTGGGACTTCAAACCACTGCAGTACTGCCCAGATCAGCTTTCTTGGGACCTTGTCATATGCTTTCTCCAAGTCTAGGAATCCCCAGTTGGACTCTATCCTCATCTGTAACTTCTTCTCAAGTATCTCTCTCACTGCAAACATCGGATCAGTTGTGCTGCATCTTGATCTGAATCCAAACTGCTCATCTCCCATCTTACATTCTACTACTCTGTGTATCCGTTTATCAATCACCCTCTCCAGAACTTTCATGCAATGTGATGTGTTTGATGCCTATGTACTGCCCATAGCTGTGGATATCCCCTTTGTTCCTGTACACTGGCATGAGTATGCTTATTCTCCAGTTATCAGGGATACACCTTTCTCTCCACACTGCTATTAATACCCTCAGGAGCAATTTCTACCCTATCTCACCCAGCATCTTTATCATATCTGCTGTGACTTCATCTGAGCTAGCTGCTTTCCCTGACTTCATCTTCCTTAGTTCTGTTCTTCTTCTAAGGTGGAATCCTCTTCTTCTCTCATCGTAGGCTGTTTCTGGGGCATTACAGCTCCTGTGGGGTTTTCTTCATTCAGAAGCTACTGGAAATACCCTTCCATCTGCCTTTCATGTCTTCTGGACTGGTGAGAAGGTTGCTGCTGGCATCCCTTATGAAGGGTGCCTGACTATCTTCTTTATCTTTCTGTCTTTGCCTTACAACCTGATATAGTTTCTTTGTGCCCCTTACTGAGTCACTTTCCAGAAGCTGATAGAGTGCCTTTGATGCCCTATTCTTTGCTATTGCAACTTCTTTCTTAGCTTCTTTGTTAGCCAACCAGTAGTCCTTCCTAGCCTGGTCAGTCTTTTCTATTTCCCACTTATTCCTGCACTCCTTCTTTCCTTTTATGACTTCCTGGACTTCTGCATTCCACCGCCAGCTTTCCTTATGTACATTATTTCCATACCTGGCTCAACCACATATCTTTTCTGTAATCCTAACACATGCTGTTTTTTAGGTGGTGCCAGTCTTCTTCACCTCCACCTATTTCCTCCTCTTCTTGGGGTGCTAGAGCCCTGAATAATTCCTTGAACTGTTGTACTTTCTCTCCAGTCAACTTCCAGGTCTTCAGCCTGGTCTCTGTTGACCTTAGAGCCTTCTCTGACCACTGCTTGCAGCTGATTGTGGCAACTAGTGGTTTATGCTGTGGGCTGACTGTTTCACTGGGGATGACTTTGCAATCATGAATTCTACCCCAGTGCCTTTTCCTTACTAGGAGGAAGTCTACCTGAGTTGCATGTTGACTACTCTTGTATGTGATCTTGTGACTGTCTCTCTTTCTGAACCATGGTTCATGACCTTCTCTTATCCTCCCACACAAACTCTAACAGCCACTTTAACCATTTCATCACTGAGGATCTCCCAGGTACTTTCTGTTGCCACTTAAGTATTGCTTTTCAGAGTGCTTTAGCCTTGCTACACTCCCCTCATGTATGGAGATTCTCTGCCCCATCACCTGACATGCTCACCAAACAACAAAACACCCTCTTAAGTCCATTTGAAGTATTGTACTGTGCTAAATATATCAGCTGATTTGCCACAGGACCACATTTTGTTCAAAAAAACTCCCACACCTGCTATCCCTTTCCATATCACTTCACTGCTTACCCTCCTCAACACATTACCAACCATACTCTTGCCCACATATTCCCATCATGTCTCTTTGAGCTGCTGTTAAAGCCTACCAATCATTCCCTCCCTCAAAATATCATGTCTCCTGTCTTATATACTTCTTTCCCTTCATCCAAACATTTTTTAATCTGAAAAATTCCTTCCTTCTCCCCTCCTGCTTCATCCAAAACTCCGTCCATGATGTGCAACAATGGGGTGCCCCATAACTCTTCATACAGCTCCCACATTCCCTTATATCCCCACGCTTCTCCATCCATTGTTATGTCTCCTTCTCTATCTTCTGAACCTCTCCCTTTCTGAGTGCTTTTCTGTGCTGCATGTTCAAAACTACAAGTGTAAAATAACGCTAAAAAAATATTGTTGTATCAATTTAAAACAATCAGGAAGGTGAATCAAAGAATACATGCATGCATGCATGGTCCTGAAAATGTGTGCAGGGGGCCCCTGGTTTGAATGCAATCCAGGGCCCAAGGAACACTTAATCCACCACTGGCGAGATGCATTTTCAATGAATGGGAATTTCAAGGGAAGATAAGTTTACTGTTGCTCATAATAAGTTTATTTTTAATGTGAGATTGTTTTGTTTTGTTTAGCAAGGAATATCAGTGTTTGTGCTATAAAGTTTGAAATAAACGTTTTAAATTAAATCCAAATTCTTGTACTCATTGAAAACGTAAAGATGAAAATAAAATGCTTCAGTGCTTGAACAGTGTTTATGGTAATTTGGGAGAGACAGCCAAGTAATGGGACACTGGAATTACTGGGGGGCCCTAGTCCATTTCCTACCTATTAACCATGATCCAGCTCTGTCTTCAGCGTGTACCTGAGTCATAGCTCTTACAACCTACTCTATGCCTCGTACCCCCATGTAGAGGCCTCCAGACTTCTTTCACCCTCTTGTTCCATACCCTAACTAAATGCCTTGACTCTTCCCATTACACTCCTCCCCATAAAGCTTAGGAAGACTAGGCCCCAGCAAAAAAGTAAAACCATTCCAGAACCCCCCTGCTTTGTGCCTTCCTCTTAGTCTGTTGAACACCTGGGAGCACATCCTGAACATGTCTGGATTATCCTTATTTGAGACATGGATGTACCTCCCACCCAAATATCCCCACCTATCATTTCATGCTGTGTCCACTCTGTCCACCACTTTATTTCAAACAAGCAGCACTACCCCCCTCTTCTACCCACATTTGGTGCAATCACCTCCCATTACCCCAAATGTCATCTTTCGTTGTTTCTTTCTTTCTTTTGTTGAGCAGTTCTTTTGTTGAGCAGGGTTGTCTAACTGGGGTGTGGCAGCCTCTTTTCCGTGGAGGCCCAAGGAGGAAAACTCCACTGACGAAACAGGCAATTTTATGCAACAGAGAAAAATGTGAATCTTAAAGCTACTATATGGACATACAATAACTGAAAGGCAGCCATACCAGGAAAAAATCAGCAGTCAGTAAAATACAGAGTTGTTATGTGTTAATACAAGACAAGATGGCAGATATAGTGAGGTTTGAAATGTCAAATAACAATTTTACGTTTATGACTGGGAGAAATAAGGGAGAGGAGGTGTACATGATACGAGTAGAAAGCAGAGAGGAGGTGATAAGAATAGAAAGCTGAGAGATAGTTAAAAATGAATAGTGGGTACAATAGTTAGATGATACAATGAACAAGAAAGTTGTAGTGAAGTTTAGGTAGATGTAGACGGTAGTGAATATTTGCTGGAATTTTACTGGAGGTAAGAACTGGTCAGGTAGTAAGTACAGAGAACAGAAGTGCCAGTAAGGGCAATTGGATAAACAATAGCATGAAATTTATACTGAGAATTTGCTTTGCTAAGGTATATAGTGGTAATAAAAGTGTGTAAGGGCCAGAGTAGTCTAGCCCAGGAAGGTGAATTTTTTTTAAAAATGTTGCTTTAGCAAGTTTTTCAAACTGGATAGCCTGGTTTGTTGTCTGATGGTGGTAGAGATAAAATTCCAGATTTCTGAGATATTATTTGAGTACAAGGACAGACCAGATGAGTTGTGGGTTTTAGTTATGATTAATAGGGGCTTGTCAGTGGAACATAGTGATCATGCAGGGGTGTGAGATTCTATTAAGGCTTGGAGTGCAGGACATTTTTGAGGTTTGTAGATTATATTATGCGCAGTTGCTAACTGGGTGACAGAGAGAGAGAGAGAGAGAGAGAGAGAGGGGTAGTATGGAAGTCCTACCTAGCTTAACTGTTTTAAATCTAGGCAGTGATGTGATTTAGCAGATTGATTAGAGACAAATTTAGCTATCTTTTTAGAGCATTTCCCAAGTTTTCTTAGTAGAGATTGCTGAAGGCTGGTGTTGATGGAGGCAGCATATACTGGTGAAGGTAGGAGATATGCAGATGTTTTATTGCTGTTTTTTGGCATTGCTAGTTAAAAGCTGTTTGCTACAATATAGGAGTTTAATTTTTCTGTCAGTCTCCCACTGCTTGAACTTTGTTTCTTGTTTTTTTTTTCTTGTGGCCTTTTTATTACTGCTTTCTGTTGACCATCAGCCCCTCCTAGCTAATTGGTCCATTCTTTCCTCTTCACCAGGGAATGGGTTGCCAACTAGACAGCCATATGGGACAGTTTGCATTTTTTGTCTTATTCTCCTCTCACCCTAACTGCCTACATGTGGGTAGGGTTTGGGGAGAGGGATGGAAATGGGTTAATCTGTGGAAGATGTTCTCTGACATCTTCAAAGGGTGCCTTGCCCTTCCACTTAGAGCATGAGCAGCAGTCTCTCTTATCTCCAGTAGGGAGCTCATACCACTAGTGTGCTCTGAAATGTATGTGAACCTCTTCTATCCTCCAGAAGAGCTAAGTGGGTTGTGATCCTTCACTCCCCCACAGTTGCCTTGCTCCTCCAGTACCAGGTCACCAGGTCACAATAAGAACGTCATCTCTCTGTACCAAGGAGCCAAGCACATTGTTAGGTCTGCCTCTCAATCTTCAACCTCCTTTCCATCTTAGCCCTCTTGAATGGATTCCCTAAATCATCCAGCATTCCCTGTCACCATCTGAATTTTTGTTTACTCTCCTTCTCCCCTACCCACCTGACAACCTTCCTTTAACCTCTTGCTTATATCCCTCCTCTTGAAGCTAGGTTTATGACCCTTGGGCGTTTAATGCAGCAATTATTGCTCCCTCCCTCACAGCTATAAAGTGCATGGTACCTGCAACATAGGTTTGACTGCACTAGCAAATAACTCACACCCAAAAAATGTATTTGTGTAACTCACCTTCACACTCCTCTCTCAACCTATATGTTCAAATATCACCTACAGTTCATTGCACCCCTTAGCACAACTCACTATATGTTCCTGTCTAGGCTTTCCTCTGAGCATCCTAGCACTAGCTAGCTCTACCCTAATTATTCTTGTACCATACCCTCTAACTGCCCTTGCAACCCCCTAACACATTCAGTCATCTTGGTCTCAATCACATTTGCTTTATCCACCTCTTTTCTCCTCACCTTGCCTCACTTAACCAATCTTTCTCTTACCTGAGAAGGATCTTGTGTCCCCCCACCTCCTCACAGTTCCCATCTGGTCTCCCAACAGCACACCCTTTCAGATAGCATGTTCTCACATGGAATCACACACCTAAACTCAGTCTACTATCTCATACTCTTCTCCCAGTCCCTGAATACAATATCATCCAAGTTCATGGAAAAATAAACAACAAATAACTTTTCCTTCTTACACCAAAACACCAAGTCCTCCGTCCAATCACATGATGAGACACTGCATAGTTATTACTGGGCTAGCCCCTTCATATAAAAGGCTGCCAAACCTTTTTGAGTAGATATACACTTGAAATATTCCCCTAGGTGTTTTCTTTCCATCTACAGCATAAATAAGTACTGAATTGTGCCTCCTATATTACATCAGCTGACACACACCTGAGTCCCAGTCTGCAATCAGCAAAAGATGTCTACCCAGTATGATCCAAGCTATATGTACAGGTTCCTGCATCTTGGTTCCAGACATCCTACCTCACTCCAGTCTTAACCTTACAAACTCACAAGCCTCATTCAAAAGGTAACAGCTGTAATTTAAATAACTTACACACACACACACACACACACACACACACACACACACACACACACACACACACACACACACACACACACACACACACACAAACACAAACACGTTACTTTGTATGACCATCTCAAAATATTCAGTGAATCTCCATTCCATATAGCCATCTCATCAGCAGATAGTATGACCACATTCAGAATTTTAATTCATAGGCACTTTCTCCAAGCCCAACATATTTTTAAACACCACTTTATTAAAACCTTCATTACTCAGTAAAAAAAATGTATACATGTACTTCTACTTACCTTTCAGCAAACTTACCCCCCTGCACACAACGCTCCACTGATAGGTTCTTGATCCTCTCCAGCCCTCTTTGGTTCTCCTTTTCCTTCTCATATTGTGCTGAATTGCCTCCTTCTCTCTCTCTCTCTCCCCTCTCTTCCTCATATCTGCCTTTTAATCCGACCTGTGATATCTGATTAGTTCTGCTATTACACTATTTTGTACTGCTCTCTTCTCTCTCTCCCTCTTTCTCGCTCTCTTCCCCTTATTTAGCTTTGAGTCCTGCTCGGGATATCTCTGTATTCCAGTACTAAGATCTATACTCTAACCTCTCTTCGCTCCTTTAACCTGTTCATTCACTCCAGATACCACCTGCATGTTACCTCCCCCCGTGACACAGACTTACAGCTCTTCCGGTCTGTACCTGCTACCTCCCACCCCTGCCCCTTCCCCCTTTTCCCGAACATCCTTCTGGAAGTGATATAACACCTCTCAACCTTAGGGCGCCATCTTTAATCTTTCCCGATCTTGGCTGCTGTGCGTCCTGGCTGAGCATGTACTCCTGCTGTAAGTAGATCCTGTTTTGCTCCTTGTATTGTTGCTTTTTATGGCTTAAAACCATTGCGCTCTCTATTGAGAAAGCGCAAGGACCGTCATGTCGTGCTTGAATGTTATTTAATACAATAGCTGTGTGCTGGCTATAGAGTGGCTAGTACTTGCTATCTGTATATGCTGTCCCTTATAAGGACGCTATCGGGTTTCTCCCTTCAGCAACGCACTGTACACTATAAAAGGTGCGCTTAGTTATTGTAGTGTGTTAAAGCTATTACATTCTGGTTATGGTGTGTACTGATTAACGTATTGTACTAACGATGTGGAGTTTGCAAGTTAAATCTTTCGCACACGCCATATGCTAGGTGAGTTTTGCACTGTTAAACGCTATTAGCTGCATTTTTGTTGAACGTATTGATGACTTTCCTTGTTATAGGCTATTAGCTGCAGTCTTGCTCAGCGTATTGCTTAATGTAATCTAAAAACGCCGTGGAGTGTGTTGGCGAATTATTATTTTGTAAACGCCAATTTCCACGTGCTTGTTACAGTGATGTTATTTTCTCAAGTGTTATAGAGCACACTGTAGTAAGACACTTGCCCTGTCCATATTGAATGCCTATTTTGTATATCAGCCTGTTTTGAACAGAAAAGCTTTTGTTTTGTCTTATATGAGCTATGCCCATTTGGTGGGCCAAACGGTAAAACTGAGTGCTCAGGATGCTTTTGATTTTGTTGAATGTGCCCACTAAATGCCAACCTCCACTTGCTTAATGCAAAGACGTGTGCTACTCTCCCAAAGTAGTCTTTGGCGGCCGTATAAAGCACATTGCACTGCTCCTAGCCTACTCTGCGGTACCTACTTGTAGTATTTAGTAAAATTGAACACTTGTACATGCTATTGATTAACTGCTCTTGTAACAAACTATTTGTAGGAATGATAGTTTTATTTTCCTCACTTTGTTATATAATGTTTGTAGATTTTACCTTCTTATATGCTTAGTAACTACCTATTACTGCTACTAGGAATCAAGGTGTGTTTTGCAATACTAAAATAATACTTTTTCTCAACTTTCTCTCCTGTCTTCTAGCTTTTTTGTCTTGATTTACCCCTGCGATTCGCCTGGGTGGACACCTAGACCTAACTAAATTAATACAGCTTATCCAAGCAATTGTAACAACTCTGCTGCCTCATCCCTTTTGAAATTGAACCAAAGAAGAATCTAAGGAAGTATGTGCATCGGCTGCTAAACCTTTAATTACCTTACTGTTTAAACCTTGCTAACTGTTTTATTACAGTCCCTGCCAGGAAAGCCAGCAGCCTACCCCCTAGTTTCCAGCTTCTCTGCTCTTCCCCTCTTCTCGTTCCCTCACTTATATTAGCTCCCCTTCTTCCTTCGGTCCAACTTGGTCCAGAGAATATCCTTGTGGACTAAGGTGTACTTCTGCTTTTGTCCACTAGGTGGCAGCCTCCCCCCACTAACATAGACCTCACTTTACTCACTTAAGTATTCTCTCAAAGCTCTAACAGTTCTTTTCCTCACTCTGTTTCTCCTACACTCTTTAGCCCACTCTATGCTCTAACATCTCTTCCCTCACTCTGTCTCCTAAACTCTCCTAGCCCACTCTTCCCCAACACATCCAGGTCCCCTCTACTTACCTTTCAGCAAACTTACCCCCTGCACACAATGCTCCACTGATAGGTTCTTGATCCTCTCCAGCCCTCTTTGGTTCTACCCTCCATTCTCTGCGGACTCACTCCGCTCCCCTACCCTGCCCCCAATTCTCACCCACCCCCAGCACCCCTACCTATATTCCCCCATAACTACACCCACTTCCATCCTACTCCAATCAATCACATATTCTCTAAAAATAACCACTCCCTTATTTCCCGCCCAAACTAACCTTCATTAACTTCCAAGACTATCCCTCCTAGCCAGTAGGATTCCTCTTTACCCTGAACTCCCACTTCCTAACCACTCCCTCTCCACTCCTAAACACAACTCTCCACTCTTATGTTATTAATTCAGTCCTTAGCAGCCCCTATATACATATATTTCCCTTAGAACCACATTTACTTCATCAACAATATTTCAACTTTACATACTCCCCATTTCATCATGCTTTCAAAAACCTCTTTCATCTCCTTTTTACTTCTTATAATTCTTAATTTATCCTACCTTTACTACCTCACCCAACCCCTTAACTCATACCATTCACAATCCCTCCATGTCACCAACCACCTAAACTCCCCCCTACCATATTCACACACTTCTGTTTCTCCACATCTATATCCTATAAATAACCTCCTACTTTTCCCATACAAACTTATCACCTCTCAAAAACATTTTACCCCCATAGCAACTAGCAAATGCTTTAGATTCACAACAGAACCCAATCTTCTTACTAAACTGTCCAACTACCTTACTAATCCATTCTTACATCTAATCTCCAGTCGATTATCAGGTGACATCCATCCCAACCCAGGCCCCTCCACATCTTCTACTGCAGACAAGTCCATACTATTTACTTCTTTTAACGCCCAAAGTATAGTCAACAAAGTCCCAAACCTCCATGCTTGGCTCATACATAATAATCCTGACATCCTAACCATCTCTGAAACATGGTTAAAACCCCATATAAAAGACTCTGAAATTATTCCTCCAAACTATTCTATCATAAGAAAAGACAGGTCCCATAAAAAAGGGAGTGGAGTAGCTCTCCTATACGCATCCTCATTATCAATTACCCCCTATAACAAACCTATTCCACACTTTAAAAATGCTGAACTACTCCTCACCTTACTCCAAGTTAACCTACATAAACACATATGTATAGCCTCAATCTACACCCCCCCCAGGGGATAATATTTCTACACTTGAAGATATCCTCTCCTGGCTCTCCAACAGTATTAACAATGAAACTATAATCTTAGGAGATATGAATATTAACTGGGCCTCCATTCAGTCTCATAAAAACCACCATAATATCAACCTCTACAATTTTTCACAGCTAATCAACAATGTGACATACCCCTCAAAAAACATTTCTAGCGGCAGTATTCTAGATTGGATTCTAGTCTCTCATCCCCATTATTTCTCTGATAGTGGCACTCTTCCTGATCCTCTCAGTGACCACATACCCATCTTCACTCATAGACTCCCATCCTGCATCACACCCATAATTATATTACTATCCGTAACCAAAAAAACTTTAACCCAACAACCTTTTCAAACTCTCTAAAAGCAATTAACTGGAATTGTCTAAAAACATTATCTCTAGATAACACAGTTTCCCATTTCAACTCAATATTCCTAAAACTACTTGATTCCCAGGCACCCTTAAGGACTAAAAGAATAAAAATTAAAACAGCCCCTTGGCTAACCAAAAGCACGCTAGCATCTATGCGACACAGAGATAAGGTCTGGGCACACTACCAGAAAAACAAATCCCCCCTAGTCCATAGTGAATATAAATACTTCGAAATAAGGTAAAAAAGCTCATAATCTCCGATCGACAAAATTACTTTTCCACACTCCAAAACAATAATAAATCAAACCCTCAGAAATTCTGGAAAGGTATCTCTACTCTCCTTAACCCCAGCAAACCAGATACCCCTACCCCAGACCCAAACGCTCTTGACCTAGATTTGGCTACCCAATTTAATTCTTTTTTCATTGATTCTATTTCCAAATTAACATCATCTTTCTCTAACACCACGGCATACTCCAATACTCCCCCACCCTCCCCCACCAGCACTCTACCCTGCACTGCTACTACATCCTCACTCCCATCTACTAACTCTCGTCCCTCCTCTCCTTCTCCCACTCCAACTACTTCATTATCTTCTTCTGCCCCTAATTCCCCCTCTTTACACTCTCCATTTTTCTCATTAAAACCTATACCCACTTCTACTATAAAGAAACTCCTTCTAAAACTGAAGCCATGCACTAATGCTCCTGATAATATCCCTTCTTACTTTCTTAGCAAAGCTGCTGAAGCAATCTCCTACCCCATTAGCATTTTAATCAACCGTTCTATCCAAGAATGTATAGTACCTCAAATTTGGAAAAAGGCCTTTATCATACCTTTACATTAAGGTGGCAACAACAACAATGTTACTAATTTCTGCCCCATCGCTATTCTGTCCCCCATCTCTAAACTCCTAGAAAAATGCATCCAACTACAACTCCTTCCACATCTCTTAGATAATCACCTACTAACTCCCACACAACACGGATTCAGACCAAATCATAGCACTATGACTGCCCTCCTCTCCTTCCTTGAAATTGTAAATAAAGACCGAGACTCTGGCCAAATAGTTTCTACCCTACTACTCGACCTCTCCAAGGCCTTCAACACTATCTCCCACAGCCTGCTATTAACTAAACTCTCAAAACTTAATTTATCTCCCTCCTCTCTGAACTGGTTCTCCAGCTACTTATCTAGCAGGTATCAAGCAGTCAAATGGAAAAAGGCTACCTCCTCATTTATAAATACCCCCACTGGGGTACCCCAGGGCTCTATACTGGGTCCCCTTCTCTTTAATATATTTATAAATGATTTCCGCAACTCTATCCCATTCTCAGATATCATCCAATATGTTGATTATTCTACTATTATTTGCTCTGCCACTTCTATCCCCTCACTCCTAAAACTCAGGATGCCTTTACAACCACTGAGCAATGGATGAAAACAAATCACCTAGCACTCAATGCCTCTAAAACTAAATTAATGTTATTTACCCCCTCTAAGGCAACGTCTTTCGATATAAACACATTCTTCATCACTAGTCAAAATAATGTACCTCTGGAAATGGTGTCAGAGACCAAGTTACTTGGGGTCCAAATTGATAGCCAGCTCAAATTCAACTCTCACCTACAGCTAAACATCAAAAAAACCCATCAAAAACTAGGTCTGCTTTACCGACAATATCATTATCTCACACCTGCTACCAAAATCACCCTCTCTACTTCATTTCTCATCCCCTCCCTTCTCTATGGAGCTCCACTCCTAACTAATCTGCAGTCCTCTCTAAAAACACAACTTTCCTCTTGCTACAACAAAATTGCCAAGTTCGCTACCAACTACAAGTCCTCCACACACCACTGTTCCTCTCTCCAAAAAGTGAAATGGCTAGAGCTACCCAGTTATCTCGCATATATTCAACTAAATCTTGCACATAAGCTTATTTTCTACCCTTCCCTCTGTCCCTCCCTTTCATCAGCTTTTAAAATGCACCTTCCTGATAGAGTATTAAGATCCAACAATCAAAATCTGTTAGAAGTATATAAACCAACTCATCCCCCAGGAAACAATCGTCTGTCTTATGGCCTTGCACGCCTTTGGAACTCCCTACCACCTTCCATTCGCACCACCCACAACCATTTTATTTTTAAAAGATCTCTTCATTCACATCTTGTATCCCAGTGGGAATGCTCTTGCTCCCACCCCACATAACTTACTCTTGTAAATTACATCTTCCTTCCTTCCTCTGTTTCCTCCTGCAACTCTCCTTGTTATTCACCCCTAACTCTTACATATTACTATTCCTATGATAATTGGAAATAATGCTCTAACCACACCTCGTAAGTGTTTGCTTCCGAATATGATATTATTTCTCAATATTTTCATGCTAAATTTCCTTTTAGTCTGTATTATCTATTATGTATTTACTTGCAAATTATTTTTCTGTATCTTTAACCTTTGTATAAGAGTATAATTTGTGCAACTATTAAGAACAACCTATTGTAACCTATTTAGTTTTGGAGCTTTTCTCCCCAGGACTCCATTGAAAACGGGTTCATTTGGCCCAATGGACTATCCTGGTAAACCAACTGCAAATAAAATAAATAAATAAATAAAATAAATAAATAAATAAACATGTCCTTTCCAGTCTCACATTTGGTTAAAATGTAAGCAATACAAAAACAAATGTGAGTTTGACTAGCACACTCTGTCTGAAATATTAAACATAGCTTTACCTAATTTAAATGAAACTTAGCGTAGCAATACATTCATTAATTATCAAATGACAGAACCTTAGATTTGCCCTCACCAACACTGACAACTCAGATTCTCCACATCATTTTTTTTTGCATTTTCTATCCTTTTGTTGACCTAGTTAGTCCCTTTAGGCTATTAGCCTCTTTTCAGTGGCGACACAATGTAGCATTCACACTACTACTGTAAATTTTGTCAGGGTGTCAGGGAACTTCCTCTATTCTTTTTTGAGTAGAGGAAGTGTTTCTACAACCTGAAGGGTGGTCGCTTGATGCACACTATTGAGAAAGTCATTGGTGGCGATATTGTTGCAGCACCTGAAGGAGAAGCAGATATTGTTGTTTTGGCTGATGCTGGTTTACCTCTTTCACAAATGCAGACTTTATTGGATAAGGATGAGCCAGCGAATGCAGTAGTAGTTCCATGAAGTCAAATTATGGATAAGATTTCCCCTCCAGAATTGATGGATGTAGCTGTTGCCATATAGGAGATAATGTCTACAAATAAACGTTCACTTTCTGCTGTAGTTTCAGTTTGCCAATCGAACAGTGTATCCAGTTACTCAAGACAGGAAGGAAGGATCTTTTATGCTCTAGCTGTTCATCAAAAGGCTCTGACTGTTGTGAAGGATTTTCAGAAGAAAGGAATGTTGCCAGTTGTTAGAATCGTTTCTAAGACTGACGTCCCCATTAATAGGTATATGATTTGGGATGAACTGACACTTCCATTAGGATTCACAGTGGGTGATATATAAGCTGTGATTCATGTTGACAAAGAATTTTTTTGTGATGTGAGTTTAGAATCAGTGACTATTGCAGAGCATTTCATACATGCTTGTTTCTTGAAATGGTTTTGTGTCCCTTAGACACAGTATCAGTTTTTGGCAATTCATTTATCTGTTAAAAAGTGACTTACAGTACTCTTCTGTACAGCAGAAATGGACAGTGACATGCTTAAAATGTTTATTGTTTTCTAATGAATGTCAAGAAGTATTTTAAATTAAAAAATAGATGAAATGGGGCATGGGAAGTAAGAGTGTTACTACATGTCTGAAACATTGATGTCATCAATGTGGACGATTAGATGATAAGTGTCATTGTGAGAAGGTTTGTCGGTGCTGCCAGATGGACATTTTTAGTCAGACTGTCCTGAATTAAAGAAGGTTGAAGAGCTTGTGGTGTTTAGACCTGTTCTGTCAGATTTAGGTAATCAACTTGTATCCAAAAATTTAGAGCAAGCAGTGACCACAGATACTTTATCATGTAATGAGGAAGAGGGGAATGGAGCGCATGGCCATCTTTGTTCTGAAGATGAGGAGGGAGGCAGCGAAGATGGGGGTAGTGAGATAGGTGGCACTAATCATGGGGCTGATGAAAAAGTAATACAACAGGAACATGTTTGCCTAAACATAAAATATGTCAAGTACCAAAAAAAAAAAAAAACTTGTTAAAAAGGGCACCAAATTGTATTTCATTATTTAGTTTAAATGTTAATAGTATTGAGTGTGTGTGTGTGTGTGTGTGTGTGTGTGTGTGTGTGTGTGTGTGTGTGTGTGTGTGTGTGTGTGTATATATATATATACATATATATATATATATATATATATATATATATATATATATATATATATATCTATATACATACATACACACACACACACACACACACAGGTCTATTGTGTATGACTGAACTGCCTTAACGTCGAATGTAAACCACTGACAAAATAAGTTTGATCATACACAATAGTGAACCCCCCCCCATAAACAATAATATTGAGAGAGGAAAACTATTTCCTCTCCAGATATTGAAACTAACCTCCCCCCGTAACACTAGCTTCAAGTTTGTTTGAATAGTGGCAGTGTTATGGGAAGGCTTTAATGACATTAAGGCGCAGGGTTTGGGTTAGGGTTAATGTTAGCAAACATTACTAAAAAGGACAGGGGGCTCCTCCCCCCCGTATCACCTTAATAATGCATGCTAACCCTAACCCTAATACTGCCCCCTCACCCAACTCTAACTCTACACCCTAATATCATTAAAACCTTCCGATAACACTACCACTACAGAAGACAGACTCAGACACATACACATTTACAAACACACACAAACAACACTAAATCTATTCTCTAACCTAACCCTTACCCTAAAATACACAAACTTGCATACAAAGACACAACACCCATGCTTCACTCATTACTAACCATAAACCTAACTAACATACACAGACACACTCAACACGCGCACACACACACACACACACACACACACACACACACACACACACACACACACACACACACACACACACACATACATGCTGTCACTCCCCAGCCCCACTTACTTGTATTAACATTCCATAACATCGTCATATTCACCATTTGGCCATCCATACCATCGACATTAAATCACCCCCCTGTGTTTGTATATATCTATCTATATGCATCTATATATATATATATATATATATATATATATATATATATTTATATATATATATATATATATATATATATATATATATATATATATATATATATATATATATATATATATATATATATATATATATATATATATATATATATATATATATATATATATATATATATATATATATATATATATATATATATATATATATATATATATATATATATATATATATATATATATATATATATATATATATATATATATATATATATATATATATATATATATATATATATATATATATATATATATATATATATATATATATATATATATATATATATATATATATATATATATATATATATATATATAAAATTTCTATTTTTATAATTTTGTATATTTTTTATAGCTGATGTTGTATATCTTTTAGATAATGTTCCTGTTGTAGGTACATTTTTGACAGATCAGTGCTCCGGTATTGCGTTATTAGTTAGAGAGTATGTACAAATGTTGAATGCATTTGCTGGGATTCCAGGTAAGTTGTAGTCAGTTTTACAAGTAGGGAAGAATTATTTTCATTACTGAAATCTTTATTATTAGTTATTATAGAAGTTATAGTACTTGGTAATTTGAACTGTCATGTTCGTTCAACAAAATACAAAATCCCTACTGATGCTAAAATAATTATGGATATTTGTCATTTTTGTAAGTTTAATTTGGGGTCTCATTTGGGGCCTACGTATCATAGAGGGAGGCTGGCTACTGAAATAGATTATTTGGAATATGCTAATTCCCTTTTGTTGCTACATGCTAAGTTGGTGGGTGTGCCTGTTGTGTTAATTTATTTTTAGGATTTTTAATCCTAGTTGTACTTCTCACTCTGTACCTACCACTGCACAACTACTATCACACTACCCACACTACCCCCCACCCTGAAACACCATCTCACCACACTAAGAAAAACTCTCTATCAGCATAAGAAGTACCAACAAGCTAACAGACCTACACGCATTCATAGAGATCAATATAATATGCTGCTACATACCTCCAGGCAACAACCCGCTCATAATAGAAGACATCCTACACTAGACAAAGGACAATCTACCTCAGGAAACAATCCTTCTAGGAGACCTTAACACTGACTGGGCAGCCTGTAACTCCAGCAGCCCCTCTACTCATATCAATCTATATGGGTTCTCTCAACTAATTAAAGAACCAACTAGAATAGATGAGCAAACAAAGAGAGAATCCATACTGGACTGGACACTAACCAACTATCCCAAACAAAACTATACAGTAGGCTGCCTCCCAGATGACTTAAGTGATCATCTCCCCACCTTCCTACTCCAGAAACACTCCAATCACCTCAGACCAGTAGTCTACAAATTTGTACGAGATGACCGTAACCTTACCCCACGATACCTAAATACTGTCCTAAGCCACTGCAACTGGGAACCCACTACGGACACCCGGGTTAGACCAGGCAGTAGACTACTTCAATACTACCTTCTCTAACATCCTTAACAGTCTAGCTCCCAGCAGAAAGATCAGAGTTAAAGCCAGCTATGCACCCTAGCTAAATAGGGACACCAGAGCCTTACTAAAAGCTAGAGATAAAGCCTGGAAAATTGACAAAACCCCTAGCTCCAGAAAATACCATCAACAGCTTAGAAACAAGGCCAGGGCTGATTCCAAAATAAACAAAAAAACTATTTTCTTAGCGCCCAAAGGAAATATTCAAATAGTCCACAAAAATTCTGGCATGCCATTAACTCCCTACTAAAGCCAGGCAAAACCACAACCCCAGCACCCATCTCTACTAACAATACCCTAGACATAGCTTCTCAATTTAATAACCATTTTACTAAATCCATCTTAGCTCTGTCCAGTCAAATAACCAAAAATAGTCTACCTCAGTCACAGCCTAACCTATCCCACACCACCCCCTCTTTCAGCCTATCACCAGTGCCCACCTCAACTATCAAAAAACTCCTCCTAAAACTAAAGCCAACCATACTAGCAGCTGATAACATACCTGTTGCATATCTAAAAATGGCTAGTGACTCCCTATCATATCCTGTCTCCATCCTTATCAACCGCTCCATACTAGAATCCTACATACCCAAACTCTGGAAAGTATCTCACATCATTCCTCTCCATAAAGGAGGTAATTCTTATGAATTCTCCAACTACCGACCTATTGTCATCCTTTGCCCCTTATCCAAAATTCTTGAGAAATGCATCCACTTGCAAGTGATGACATTTCTTAACACACACAATCTACTATCTACCACACAACACGGTTTCTGTCTACATCACAGCACTACCACAGCCCTTCTATCCTTCAATAATTAATAAACCTTCACAGGAATGATAACAAATATGTATCAGCCATTTTCCTAGACCTCTCAAAAGCATTTGATATGGTCTCCCACTCCATTCTACTAGACTCACTAACATCATTATCCTTCATCTCCTCTACTGTAGCCTGGTTCAGAACCTACCTATCTGACATGCAACAATCAGTCCAGTGGAAAGGAACTCTGTCTACACAACTTCCAACCACCATAGGAGTCCCACAGGGCTTTATACTAGGCCCACTATTGTTCTCTATTTTCACAAATAACTTCAAATGCTCTACACAACATGCCACACTCATACAATATGTGGATGATTCAACCCTGATCTGCTCCACCTCATCTCCCACCAACCTACATACACTCACTCAAGATACCTTTAACTCAGTAGAAAAATGGATATCAGGTATCCAACTAATTCTAAATCCCAAAAAGACAAAGCTGCTACTATTTACCCCTAATAGATAAAAAAAACCTCTCCTTTACCATAACATCTAAGGACAGCACCACCATCTCCCCTTCTAACCACACCAAACTTCTGGGCATTGAAATAGACAATAATCTCCACTTTGATGTTCACATCTCGCATACCATAAAACTAGTACACAAAAAACTAGGCTCCCTATACAGGCATAAGTCCTTTCTCTCACAAAAAGCAAGAGTCACTCTTGCACAAAGCCACCTCCTCTCAACTCTATTATACGCAGCACCAATCTTTACCCAAATCAGACAATGTGACTTAGATAAACTAGAATCATGCTACAATAAAACAGCCAAGTTTGCTACTAACTCAACCTATAGAACCCATCACTGTGCTGCACTAAAAGAACTAAAACGGCTTGAGCTACCACAGTTACTTACCTATTGCCAGCTGGGCACAGCCTACAGTATTCTCAAATATCCTGAAAAAAAACCCCTCATTATCCAGCCTACTTACTATCTATACTGCAAACCAGTACCTAAGATCCAGTGACAAATCTCTCCTCTCCATCACCAAGGCTAACAATAATGCAGGGAAAGCGCTCTACTCCCACACTATTGCCAGAAATTGGAACTCTCTTCCCCTGTCCGTGTCTACTGCCCCCTCCACATCCATATTCAATAACTCCCTCAAATCACACCTTCTTAGTACCTGGTTATGCCCTTGTATCACATAACCCTACCCATACTACTATTAACTCCCCAAATTCCTCTTGGATCACATGCTGGAGCTCTGATCCCCTGTAGGCTTGGTCATCTGAAAGGGAACTTTTAACTGTAGAATCTTACTTGATGTATTTTCTTTTCTTACCAATGTATGACAGATATTGTCTTTTTACCCATGTTCTATATCTTCTTTTACCTGGAGTGTTTTTATTAATTCTTGTTATATTACTGTGCTCAGCATACATGATGTAACCTGTTTTGTGTATTATGCTGGATGTACTGTATTTGTATAACTTGATGTTGGAGCTTTTCTCCCCGGGCCTCCACTGAAAATGGACCTGGTCCAGTCGGAATTTCATGGTTAACAAATGTAAAATAAAATAAATAAATAAATAAAATAAAATAACGCAATCACCTTTCTGGATTCCACTGGTGCTTGTATTGTGACAACATTTATTTTTATGGGCTTTTTTGTAACTGGTGAGAATAATTTAAAGTTGAACCTATGAACCTTATTGTTGTTGTGTCTTTTGGCTTATCCCGGTTAGGGGTCGCCACAGCGGAACTCCGGTCCGCTAATGTTTGGTAGTGGATTTTTACGTGCCGAGTTACCAGCCCTGACGCACAACCTTCAACGAAGGCACGCCCATTCACACATGCCTCTACACAGAAGACGCTCTAGCTGAGAATCGAACACGACAACGTCTTCTTGCTGTGAGGCGACAACACTACCACAGCACCACTACAGCGGGTTATTGAAAAAAGAATTTTGGGCATATAAAAAGACGAATATAAAATTGCTTGGAAGGATTCTGAGGACTCCTTAATGGCTGAACTATGGGATTGTTTGACTAAGGAAATTTTACATTTATTAATACCTCAGCAAACATATATAGTTCAAGGAAGTTGACATGAACTTTCTCCTTTATTGTATAAACATGTTAAGTATGCTTATTATAGAATGTGTGGGCTTAGGAATTCTCATAACATGGCAGTAGCTTCTCAGTAGGAGATTTTATCTCTCTGGAAGAATCTGCTTCTTAGACTTCTTCTTTAATGTCAGTGCTGTGAGAATATTTGAAGCTCCAGTATTATTGCAAGAAGATAATACTTTTTGGACAAAAACAATACTTTTATCTGAATTAGATATGGTTTTATTTAAAGTACATTGTAATAATTTGCCTCTTCCAAATAGCATCACATATGACTTTAATAAAAATATGCCCATCTGACTATTCTGTTGTTTATTTTCATTGAATTGCTGCTGTGTGGTATAGGTTCTAATAATATATGTGAAGTTATTAGTTTTTTTATAAGAATAAAGGCAATAAATTAGACCAACTTAATTAGAGACCTTTTACTCAAACCAATACAGATCATACGTTATATTGTAAAATTGTTTGTGTTAGGTTAAATAAGGTATATTTTTCTAAGTTTCATAAAGGCATATATGGTTAGTAAGGTAAAGATAGCAAAGATAAACTGTTAATTGTTTGTGAGATTATCGATAGTATTGACTCACATAATTCCATCGGGTTACTACCTTCTGTGATATGTCTAAAGCTTTTGACTCTGAGGTACATTCTAGTTTAGGGGATATTCTGGATAGTCTTGGGATGAGTAAGTAGATTTGTAATGTTTTTGTGGATATTTATACTAGAACCTAGGTAAAAGCTTTAGTGAGTGTTTTTTTTTTTTTTGGTAGAATTTTAGTTTGTTCAGTCTGGGAGTTAAACAAGAATTCTGTTTTATTTTGATTAAGAATGTGATTCTGTATGAAAGCTCCATGTTTTGTGCTTCAGCTAGTTAGAAATGTTTACCTAGAATATGTGTTTCAGCATTTTTTCATTTGATGATTATTTAATGCTCATTGTTAAATCAGAATTTTAGTTACAAAAAGTTGTCTCTGCCATTCATTTTTTACAGAATATGCCTCTGAAGTTTAATTTATTAAAACATGTAGGCTTTATTAGACTTCAACAAATTGTACTTTTTCTATTTCTACTGACTAGTATTAAATTGTATGTGCCTCATTTGGTGATGAATCTTCCTTTCTACTTCAATAACACAATCTTGAAAATGGGAATGTTTTAAAATTTCCTTTTGGGTAGTAAGCTTTTGTTTTGCATACTTTGATTTTGGGGAAATTAGCTTATGAGGGATGGGTATTTCCATTTCTTGCTATAAAATATTGCTGGAGATCTTTTTTTTTTTGGGGGGGGGGGGGCAAGGTTGAATCCCATTGAACAAAATACTCTTTATTGTAAATCAGAGGATGAATGGATCAATTTGTTAAATCAGTTTGTTAAGTCCAATCTTTTCCTGGCATCTGTACATAGACAATGGACATTATTACAATTGCAATAAGTTTAAGAGGATTTTGTGGAGTATATTTTATTTATTTATTTTATTTGTTCCTTTGGTAACTGAGAAAGCCTGACTGAGCCAATGGCTCATTTTTAGTGGAGGCTTGGGAAGAAAAGCTCCATAATAGATTAAAAAATAGTTAATAAGTACTTATATACAAGGGAAGAAAAGCCCTGCAACAGATTAATTACTTTACCATAAGATGATGAGTAATTAGATACAAGGGGAGAAAAGTCCCACAAAAGATTAATATTTTGCAATGAATTGGGGAGAAAGGCTCCACAAACACACATAAAGACATTTTGCAATTGGTGCTAAGTAATTATACACAATGGGAGAAAAGCCCTGCACAGATAAAAATCTTTACAGCAGATTGGGATGTACCTTATATACACAATAGATTGAAATACATTTACAGAATATTGCTAGGAGAGGTTGTGATCAAGAATGCAATATGTGCTGCAAATAACAACGGGCTTTGAAGAAGTGGATAGTCTGTGTAGAGAAAAGTGATATATAGTTATTAAAAATATTAACTATATTTCTAATAATATATAGAGGTGCGAAACAATAGGATATTCTGATGCCAAAATAGACATAGTAGTAGACTGAGATGAGGAGGACTAATGTGGAAGAAAAATGAATGCCATGGAGAAAGAGAGAGAGAGGTGACTGGTATGAGAGATGAGCACGTTATGGAGTTACATTAGAGATGAAACAAATAGCACTAAGTGTGTGTTACTAGGATGAGGAGGTAAAAGAGAATCAGTTGGTAGCATGTAAAGTAGGAGCTACTTTAGATGTAAGTACAGATACAGATATTTGTGAAGGTTTATTTACTAAGAAAATAAAATTAGCTTTTCATTCTCTAATGAAGGAATGTGTGCGTAAATGTTTTTCTTGGAAACTAGTATCTCTTCTTTAGGTTAAACTAGAAAATTGTGGTATGAGAAGGTTCTGGATTAATGTTACTATGAAAGTCCTTGGATACACGTAGATAAACAACTTTATACTTGTATAAAAAAGCAGGTGAAATAAATTTAATTAAATATGTTCCACAGATACAAGACTTATTATGGAGATTGATGTTAAACAAATTGCTTGTTAAAAGTCAAATAAAATATAAAATACAAGAACAATGTCTATGTCATATATGCACAGAAGAAATTATAAATCAAATTTTGATTTCATGTCCTAGAGTACAATCCTTTTGGAAAGATGGTTTGCCAACTTTTAACATGATATCTTTATCTTTATTTCCTCTTGATCTAAATATTATTTAGTAAAGTTGTTATGATAATTATGCTGTTTCTCAATCAGATCAATTGGATATTTTTTTTTTTTGTCTTGTTCCTATTTGTTATAGTACTATAGTATAGTTGATGTATTGAATATAATATAATATGTTAATAATGTTTCTTTTTTTTTTGGGCAAGATTAGTGTGTCAAGGAGTGGGTGAAGAGGAGTGGTTTTGGCATTTTCTGAAATCTTTTTATCTTTTGTTGTTTGTGTGTTTTGCTGTTGCATTGAACATCAACTTTTATTGCTATGTAGTTCAGTTGCTTCAATTTCTTCTCTTCCGAATTTCCGACTCTTTCTTTTGGGGGTGCCCAGCCATCTGAGCTACAAGTCAGTTAGATAGATGGTTACTTGGCTGGGTACTTGGCTTAATGTACCACTTAGGAGCCAGTACACCTTATACTCTCTTACTCCATTTTCTCTCCACCTACTACCTGTCCAGAACCCACACCTGTTAAACCTTTATTCAAATACAACTTATCTTACCTATAACATTTCAAGAGCTAGCAACTGAATTTCACTAAAGAAGCATCTTATATAGGGCAACCAGTACCCAGCATATTGACAGACTTTGCCTGCACTGTTATTTCATGATAACTCATAACTCATTAACTGATTTCATTTAATAAATAAATAAATAAATTTGATAAATAATAAATAAAAAAAAAAAGGATGTGTGTGTCATGGTGTGATACATGGTACATTTATCTTTGAGGTATTCACTTAATGAGTATATCTTCAGGAATTTAGAGTCTGACCTGAAATAACTGAAATACCAGAGCTTAAATGACATTCACCTGACTCTGTAACATATTAGTTCACAAATTTGTATATTTTCAGCAGAGCTTTCTGCCTTCACAACTTATTCTTTCTCCTACCACAGCTGTCTTCTTTCACGTCATAGCAGCCAGTCAGAGTTCTCAGCATATACCCTTCTCTAAAAATAGGTTGCACCCACAAACTCAGAAAGAGAAGAAACAAACAGACAAAACCAGTTAGCAACAATCACCTCCCTGAATATGTACTTACACCCTCAGTTCCATCCAGTCTTACCTGGTGGAATTCCACCACATACTATGTAGTTATCAGCAGGAAGAGCTCTCTCTGACCATGCCATCCTCCACTTTTTTTTCCACTTAAATAAGCTGGTTCCAACATCCATCTCCCGTCCACCACAACTTCCAGAAGAGTAACTCAGACCACCATCTGCAAGCAGACACAGAATCAATCCTTGTTTGGAGCTTATCCATCTCCAGACACAGCAGTGTTCTGTTCATGGCTCTCTTATCTCTCACATTTGCCCTCTGCTGCTTTTACAGATGACAGATTTTTCATTTCTTCCATATGTCTGCATATCAGAGTGATCATAGTCTCAGACCAACTCTATTATGTACCAGACATTTCTTGTTCTAGCAATCTCCAAACTTCATCAGGTTTACCGAGTTGATGCGACTTCCCCCTGCACAACACAGCAAACTTACTCAAGTAAAATGAGTCAGCACCCCCTTCCCCCACCATCTTGTAATCTCCATGCCACTTCACTACAGACTTATTGCCTTCTCTTGTGACCTTAAACAAACACTCCTTAATAAAAAAAATGTGGAGTTAGCATCCCCTGTTATAGCAACTTAACTTGTGGATCTGAACTTCTACCTCTGTGCACATGGTTGGTTGAATCCACCTGTATACAATTCTCACATCTCCCAGTCTAGAGTGTTTCTCCAGGCCATAGACTTTCCAGAAGAGCTATTGCTCTTCCCATTAAGCTGATCTTGGGGTGCATGCTCTTCTTCCACAACAGCCCAGGAAGAAACTTTCTAATTCACAGTGCCACAAACATCTTTGTTTCTTTATAGCTGCCACTTCCCTTGAAGTACCCAGTGACCCCTTTTTTGAGATTTGTCATTTCAGCCATAAGTCCACATAGCCAAAAAAGCACATTATCTATATTTTGTCAGAAGACTCCATCATAGACTACAATGAAGCAGTCTACCAATTAAACATGCACATTATATAACTTCTCTTTCACTGGCCTGCTTCCTGAGAACAGAGACTTAGCATCTTACTCAGATTTATTAGCATCCCAGGCATTTGTAAATAATTTACTGTTGAATGGCTATGATTAAAAAAAAAACAAAAAAAAAAACCCCCAAAAAACAGTTTAAGGAAGACTGTTAATAAGGAGAAATACTTTTAAATGTGAAAGAACAAAACCATGGTGCAGCGAAGAGGTGGTGGGATACTGAAATGTTCTCTGTGTGCAGATACAGTGCTGAAAATAATAATGCATGTTTATGTGAGTGACTAGACTGAAAAGATAAAGTGATGGGTAATACCAGCTTTTAAAAAGCTTTTGCCCCAAAGCTAACTGAGTGATTGCTTCATGATTAATTCTGTGATTAATTTTTTGAGTGCCTGATTGATGTAGCTTCACAATTTTCAACAAATAATCGATGCTGAGAACAGGGATTTATATATGTTGCACGTGAGATAGAGTTTCTTGTTTTGAAATGACCAGAATATTTTCCACATCTTACACCCATTATGGTCAGAATTCTACAATGAAATATTTCAAAATATATAGCTTTGGTACTTAATACATGCTAGACATTTAATTTTCTTCATAAAAAAAAAAATGCTTCCAGTATTCTATCTTCTAGGATGATTTTTCAGGAAAAAAATGCCAACAATTCTATATGGCATTCTCATTCACTATGTGAAGTTCTCATCTATTGTGCTTACACATTTTGTGGATTATTTATTTATGTATTTATTTTACATTTCTTAACCGGGAAATTCAGACTGGACCAGGTCCATTTTCAGAGGAGGCCCGGGGAGAAAAGCTCCGGCATCAGGTTATACAAATGTAGTACATACAGCATAATACACAAAACAGGTTACATCATGTATGCTGAGCATAGTAATATCTACATTTTATTTCAGAATAGCAAGATTTTTAAACTTTTCACTCCCTGGAATAATCTTCTGAAAAAGGTCTGAACCTACTGGCAAATGAATGAATAAACAAACAAACATAAACATGTACATAAATATATAAATGAATTAAATAAACAAATTAACAAATGTATGAGTGAATGGAGCTACTTCCAAACCTTATCCAGTGCTGTGGCAGTATTATCTCTAGGGACAATGTAATGTAATGTAATAATCCTCTCACACTGTGATGAGAAGCCATTCTTTTTATTATAAAATATGTTACTTGCATCATGCCAGACGGCCAGTGCACAGGGGGAGAGTGCAACAGTCTTCTTCTTCTTCTTCTTCTTTTGGCTTTTCCTGGTTAGGGTCACCACAGTGGATCATCTGTCTGCTCATGATTGACAGTGGAGTTTTACAGTGTCAAGTTGCCAGCCCGGCGACCAACTTTCCACAGAAGGCACATACACGCACACACTCACACCTAGGGTCAATTTAAAGTGTCCAATCCACCTACTGCATGTCTTTGGGATGAAACTGGAGCACCTGGAGGAAACCCACACAACCACAGGGAGGACATGCAGACTCTGCACAGAAGGCACCCCAGCCGAGAATCAAACCGGAGAACCTCTTGCTGTGAGGCAGCAATTCTAACCGCTGCACCACCGTGGCCGCCCTGGGAGAGTGCAACAGTAAAGCATAATATTGTTGTACTCCCCTTCATCACATTGCAGTGTATTTGCACAATGCACTGCATAGGTGTGTATTAGGCTAATGACCACAATGGCCTTTTTAAGGGGTTCCTATTAGAAGACCGAAGACGCATTCTTTCGAATGGGTCTTGGTCGAACTGAAAAGACTGAAATGGCAAAATATCGAAGCGGCTTTTAAGCAAATTCTTTCTCTGGGAAAGAATTTGCTTGGCCGCTTCATTACTTTGCCGTTTTTGGCACTTTAGTGCGGTCTCGGATGTTGGTATATTTAAGTAGAGGAGGTGTGGGGCTCATGTAAGTGCATGTAATGCAAATGTAATGTTTAAAGTGTTTCGGTTTTTATTTTATTTTATTTTTTTGTTGGAACAGCGATTTTTTTTCCCTTGGAAAAAAATCGCTGTTCTGACAGTTCGACATTGTAAACTTTCACTTACATAGCGTCGATTAATCACCGTTCGCTTTTTTTAGCATTCAGTTATCTAATATAGACCCTTTTTAAGCCTAGTCATGCATCCCAAATTACTGACAAGTTCTGGTACTCTTGATAAGTGTAAGCAGGATTTTGGGAGGTGTACCATTTACAAGCAGGAGCCTGTGAGATGAATCATTTACAGGCTGCCTGTGTCCATTAGAGACATAGGTGCCAAACCAGGAATTAATTTCCTGTTCCCTATCCAATTATCCAAGTTACACTTGATAGGGGTTAGGGAGGAACTCTGCTTCACATGGATGGGGAGCCTGTTCTAGAGAGGGAGTAGTCTCTGGGATACATACCTGTCTCTCCAGCAGGTCCTGTTTGTATCACGGGCAAGGTTTAAGTCTTTGGAATGGGCAATTCTGGTGTTGTTTGTTTTGTGGATATACAGGATGTCCATCAGAGTGGGGTTTGACAATGCCTTGTATGCCAGGCATAGATCTCCCCTTATCAGTATGTAGGAGACAGAATATGGGGATAAGGGCCCCGAGGTGGAATGCATAGGGCATGTTACTTACTCCCTGTATTCTTTTAGTGAGGAACCTCTATGGATGTTTTAATTGTTGGATATGCCTGATTAGATACATACTAAGGGAGGCATTGTACTCAGTGATAGGTCTGATGAATGCTGAATACAGTGGAACAATGACTTCATGACTTCTTTGGACCCAGATGCCATACCTTTGTTTATAAGTTGCACAACATAGAATGATTTCCTTACTACGGTAGACATGTGATAGTCAAAGGCTAGATTACTGTATATGTGTGTCCCCAAGTCCAGCCCCTGACTACTGGTCAGCTCCTAGGAGTGTGTTGTTAATATGATAGTTTCTAGGGGATGGATAAGTTCCCAAGGGATGCTATTATGTATTTCTTGGAATTAAGTATTAGTCCAAAGGTCTTGCACTAGTTGTTTTTTTGTGTCAGCCCTTCCTGGAGAACATTTGTGTCAGTGGGCAATTTAATGACAGCACCTAATTTGCAAGCATCTGCAAATTGAGTTAGCCAGAGGCTATTGGCATTGGCCTTGACTTCAGAGAAGTAAATACCAAAAATAAGCAGTCCCAGGACCAATCCCTGAGGGACTTCTCTTGTGATTGGTCTCTTTGTTGAGTTGGACTCCACAGTTCTAACTTACTGGGTCCTGTTTGTCAGCCAGCTGGCTATCCACTGTATGATACAAGGGTTTGTACCTAACCTCTTAAATTCCTCAACAATGCCTGAATGGAGGGTTGTGTCAAATGTCTTGGTTAGGTAAAGTTAGACAGCGTGAACCATTCTGCCCTCATCCATTGCTTTGGTGACCTCTGTTTGAATGCTATATGTTACCTGTCCAGCTTCACTACCTCTTCCTGTACTGTAACATTTGTTCTGCTTCTTTATAAGTTATTTGAGGGCATATTGATTGATGTGGAATAATGTTTTTTTTGTTTTTTTTTATAATTAGTCAATACATTATATAATATGGGTAGCATACCATTTATTTGGTTTACATGGTACTGTTTCCTGTACAGTACTGCAAATTCCTTGCTATACGTCCTTAGGGTAGTACAGAGAAAAGAATAAATCAAATGGAGGTAGGCTTCTGTACCTTCATAGTCATGCTCATTTAGGGGACACTCTATTTGTTTTTCCTGTGAAGGATTACTGTACTTTATTCTGCACAAGTAAATTGATCTTAAATGACAGCTATATAAGTGCAATGAAATTGGTATGAAATGTAGGAAATTACTTATCAGAAAACCTTTCTAAAAGCAGTTATTGTATCACTGTTCACTTCTACTGCAAGCAGTTATTCTGTCTTAGATCTAAAAACAGCAAAAGGAAATTTGAGGTGAAGCTACATCTGTTCAAAAATATCAAACATTGACAAATACAGAGTGTAGTACTGGGGCTTTCACCCTATTATAAGTGTCTCAAGGTCCAGCACTCCCATAAGCATGACATGGACATGCCCCTACTACCACCACACTTGTCACACAGGGGCTTTCACCCTATTATAAGCATCCCAATGTCCAGCCCTCCCATAAGCACCACATGGACATCCCCCTACTACCACCACACCTGTCGCACTTGGGCTTTCATCATATTATAAGTGTCTCAATGTCCAAGACTCCCATAAGCATCACATGGACATGCCCCTACTACCACCACACGTATTGCACAGGGGCTTTCACCCTATTATAAGTGTCCCAATGTCCAGCACTCCCATAAGCACCACATGGACATGCCCTTACAACCACCACACCTGTCACACAGGGGGCTTTCACTCTATTATAAGTGTCCCAATGTCCAGCACTCCCATAAGCATCACATGGACATCCTCCTACTACCACCACACCTGTCGCACTTGGGCATTCATCGTATTATAAGTGTCTCAATGTGCAACACTCCCATAAGCATCACATAGACATGCCCCTACTGCCACCACACCTATTGCACAGGGGCTTTCACCTATTATAAGTGTCCCAATGTCCAGCACTCCCATAAGCCCCATATGGACATGCCCTTACAACCACCACACCTGTCGCACTGGGGCTTTCACCCTGTTGTAAGTGTCCCAATGTCCAGCACTCCCATACGCACCACATGGACATGCCCCTACAACTGCCACACCCATCACCATGAAAAAGCATAAAGATACTTCTCCCTGGAGCCCTCCTTCAGGGATCTATTCCCAGTACAACAATCCATTCTCCCAGTACCTGAATTCCCTCTACCCTTAAGTGTCTGGAGTCACCTTGGCTACCTTCCTCAAGTCCTGCAAACTAGGGACTGAGAGCTGATCATACCTTAGCTTGTTCTTACTGACCCTTGCCAGCTACCATTTCAGAGGAAGTCTGGTCCTCTATGCCAGTGGTGCCTCAAGTTTCTGGCTGTCTGCTGCCACTTACTTCTCCCCTAGAAGGATCATCTTCCAAGGAAATACCAGTACCTTTCCCGTGCTATGGCTCAGATCCTGCATGACTAATGCTATCAAGCTCCCCCTCTGAAGTAGCCATATCAATGGGCTCAGACTGAGGTGTGTGCTCTGGCTGGGTCTCCCTCTTCTGCTTTCTCCATGGATTTGCATTTATGCCTGGCTGAGTGCAACAGCGTACACACAAGGTATTATGCTGTCAAATGCTTCCCTATCAGGACATCAGCAGGAACATCCTCAGACATGGACACCTGCTTGCTACCTTGCCCCCCTTCCCAGTCTAGACACACTCTGGCAAAAGGTACTTGAAAGTTTTTTAGGCCAAAGGCCCTAAATAGAGTGGACTGCCCAAGAAAATAGTGCTCCTCTCTTACCATTGCAGGTTTGACTATGATTATGTCTGAGGCTGTGCCCCTTTTGGCAATGACCTCCTTCCCACCTACCAGCTTAGGATATAGACTGTTGTGACAGTTAGGTATAGCTGTTGATTCTAAATAACCCACCACTGTTGTAGTCGTAGTCTTGCTTGGTCCTCCACCAGCCTTAGTGGGCAACAACATCATACATACCCACTATTTGGTTACATTTAAAACATCTAAGCCCAATACCTGGGTGTGTACCTGAACCTGTATTGTCCCCCTTATCTACTGTAATCTGTTGTGATGGTCTAGACTTCATCCCATGCATTCACCTGTACTCATTTGCATTGCTGGGTCCTCCTCTCCTAAGCAGTGACATCCAGATAGCTAGGCCAAAAGTCCCCTTTTCTTCCCATCTCCTCAGCAATGTCACACTGCTGGTCTAACACCCAAATATTCCTGTCTTCAGGCATGGCACTAATGCTTGTTCTCTGACCAAAGGATCTGCAAGAATTTCAAATGCAGTAACTCTATATCCAATCATCCATCTGTGAAAATAAGAGCTGATTTTCTGTGGTGTAGTCAGTCATAACTTTATTGGCCTTTTGTCTGCATTCTTTAAACATTTTTGGTACAGTTCTGGAGTTAGCTGATAAGCAAGCAAGCTAACAATCTTTAACTCTGACATAATTTAAACAGTCAACATTAATAACTTTAGAAAATGCATGCATTGCTTTACCCATGAGCAAGAGAGCTAAAAATCTCCTCCAGTGCCCTTGTTCAACTTTGTGCAGAATACCCACCCTCTTAAAGGCTCTTAAATGTGATCTAAATAATATTATATTGGGGAAAGCATTTTTTGCTGATCTGAGCTTATTGGGTGGGTGGGATTCCCCCCTCCCTATGACTCATGTGCTTCTAGCATATGAAGCTGATTTCCTTTTAGTGCTGGCATTGTTTTTTACTCTCTACTGTCTCCAGTTGTAACATTCACTCAGCTGCCTCAAATTCTATGTATTTTATTTCCACAGCCAGTTTCTGCAATTCCTGCTGGACTACAAATTCTTCCTGGGATGGAACTGACTGTATTTATTCAGTCTCTTGCAGATCCACTCCATGCTGCAGTGTGTGCAAAAACTTACCACTATCTCCTGTCTGAGCATAGTTACCTGCTGCACTTCTCTGGGTTTTTACTCCTTTATGAACTAAGCTACTGACATTTTAGCAAATTTGTCAGCAGAGCTCACTTTCTGCATGCTCCTAAATTAAGGTAACTAGAAAAGAAAATAACTGTTGTGCACAAACCATCCATCCACCCATAACCCCTTTTCCCATTTTTGCACATGGGTTGGGGTATCACTTCAGCAGTGACAGTCACAGTCACAACAGACCTCTGTATATTTTACTTTGTGCCTGCAAGGAGTAACCTACACCTTTGGTAACAATGCTGTTTTAGGCTTAATGACTGCAGTTCTAGTATTCTCACCACTGGACAGCAAATGTGACTCTGGACTGGCAGCAGTGAGGTTTGAGTCCCACTACTGTCGACCTATGTGCCCCAGAGACTGCCCCTCCTAGGGAACATGCTTGCCATCCATGTGAAGCTGAGTTTGTCTATTACCGAGTTTAAGCACAACCTAGACCAGTGGATGGGGAATAGGAAATTTACACCAGGCCTGACAACCATGCCCCTTATAGACAGACATAGCTTATAAATGTCTGGCACAAAATATAGGTTCATAGGTGTGCACTAGGCTAATGGCCCTGGATCCTTTACAAGCCTAGCCAAAACAATTGCCCAGACACCGTGCCATGTGATGTTAGTTCACAGTACCCCTATCCAGTAGGGCAACTGGAATGATCCCTGGAGTGAACTTTCTGTTACCCATCCGCTCATCAAGATTTCTCTTGAAGAGGGCCAGTGAAGTGCTCTGCTTGACATGAATGGGAAGCTTATTCCAGAGTATGGACAGTCTTTGGGAGATGAACCTGTCCCTCCAGCATGTTCTGTTAATTGTGGTAATGAGGTTGTGATCTCTGGAGCGTGTGATGCAGGGGGATTGGGATTTCTTTAGGTGTAGCATTTCAAGTAGGGCTGGATCAGACATGGCTTTGTAAGTCAAGCAGAGATCACCTCTAAGTAGATGATAAGAGACTGAGAACAGCTGAAGTTTCTTGAATCTGTCTATGTAGGACATGTGTTTAAGGCCTAGGATACTTTTTGTGAAGTATTTTTGTGGCCTCTCCAGCTGTTGAAGGTGTCTGGTCAGGTACATGCCAAACAGGGCGTTATATTTGATGATTTGTCTAATGAGGGATGAGTACTTCTTTCTTTGTGGATGCGAAACTTCGGGTATAAAGATGTGCCATGTAGAAGGACTTTCTGACCACAGGGGCAATGTGGTGGTCGAAGGTGAGGTGGCTGTTGACCTGGGTGCCCAGATCTCTCCCCTTCAGTGTTCAGTGGGCTCCCATCAACATGGTAATTCGTGGGACTTGAGTTTTTTCCAAAGGGGATGGTAACGCATTTTTTGGCATTAAGCTTCAGGCCATGGTTCTGACAGTATTCATTGGTCTCAGAGAGGTCCTTCTGTGGGATGTCTGCATCATTTGAGGAGTTTATAATGACTCCTAGCTTGCAGTCATCAGTAAACTTGGTCAGCCTGAGTCCTTCTGTGTTGGCCTGGACTTCTGAGAAGTAGATGCCAAACAGGGGAGGGCCCAGGACCGAGCCCTGTGGGACACCACTTGTGACTTGTCGACAGTTTGACTTGGAATCTGCAACTTTCACTCTGAGGGTCCTGTCTGTGAGCCAGTTTGCAACCCACCTAGTGATGTAAGGATTTATGCCTGTGAGTTTATCAATGATACCTGAGTGTGGAAAGGTATTAAAGGCCTTGGCCAGGTCACAGTAGGCTGTATACACTGCCTTACCCTCATCCACAGCCTTTGTGACTGCCTTGAAGAAGTCAATCAGGTTCAGCAAGCAGGATCTCCCCTTGACAAAGCCAAACTGTGTGGAGTCAAGAGTTTGGAGCTTGCCTATATCTTTGTTAAGCAGGTCCATGATGATGCACTCTATAGCTTTGCATACCAGACTTGTCAGGCTAATGGGGCAATAGTTCCCAGGGTCTCTAGTTGCTCCCCCTTTATGAAGTGGGATGATTGTAGCAGTGTGCCATTCATTAGGAACATAGCCTGAGGTAAGGCTGTGATTGAACAGGGCACATAGATGTAGCTTATGTAGGACACAGGCAGTGATATTATCAGGTCCCATGGATGCTGTATTCTTGGCTTTGGGCAATACAGTTTTTACCTGTGCCACAGAAATGGTGGGTACCAGGCTTTCTTCTGGTATTGTGATAGGGCCATTGGGAGGAGGGCTAAAGTTGGCACTGAATCTGTCAGCCAGTATGTTGGCTATATCTGTTGGCTCAGTATAGGGGGAGCTATTCTGCAATAACTCAGAGCAGATCTGGGTATTGCCTTTAAGGTTTTTGATATAGCTATAAAAGGCTTTGTGGTTGTTTTTGGTGTCAGCCACAATTCTGCCTTCATAGCTGGCTTTAGAGGATTTGATAGGGGATCTCAGCTTTTTGTTGAGACTGATAAGGAAGGTTTTCCAGTCTTGTAACTTCATTTTTTTCTGCAACAGTTTCTTCCTTCTGCTGTAGAGTTCATTGATGGCTGGGGACCACTATATTGGCTTCCTATTTTTGGAGGAGAGCGTCTTAGTTCTATTTGGTATGGCAAGGTCTATGCATTTGTGTACATGCCCGTACAGTGCACTGGTGTATAATTCAGCAGTCATGCAGATATTTTCCATTGGCATGGGTGCCGAGAAGTTAGCCACCTCTGTTTTTAGGAGCCCAAAGTCCACTTTAGAGAAGTTTTTCAGGGTGGTCACCTTAGCAGAGGGTGTAGGTGAGATGGAGAGTTCCATGGTGATCAGTCTGTGGTCAGATTTAACCAAGGAGGAACTGACTGTAGGTGTGGAGCAATGGTCTCTCATGTTGGTGATAACCAGGTCAAGGATGTTGCTACCTCTAGTGGGAGTCAGAATGAGCTGGTCCAGGGCAGTGGAATTGATAAATTCCAGAAAGCTTTGGGCCTGTACATTGGTACTTGAATAGTTTTCCACTTGATGGAAGGGTAGTTGAAGTTACCCAGTATGAGAGCATTGTGTTGGACCTTGATAGATTCCAGGGTGCTTAGGAAGTTGGAGTGAGAGTCTAGAGATATTTTTGGGGTTCTATAGCAGGCTATGACTTGTATCACCATCTTACCCAGTGCTAGTTGTACCTGAAGTTCCTCGGATGCATTATGCTAGGCTACCAGTCTAGAGGTGTGCATATCCTTTAAGACTATGGAGACACCACCACCTTTGGAACTTACGGCCGTATTCTAGGGCCGAAAGGTATGGAATGAGCTATAGCCTGGGAGCGCAGGGATGCTTTCTACCTCTTTAAACCAGGTCTCTGTTACAGCACAGATGTCGACATTCTCCATTTTGAGGAGAGCTTCGAGTGAGTGTGTCTTGAGATTTAGACTTCTAGCATTGAGCAACATGACCCTCAGATTGCATTTGTTTGTAGCTGTTATGGTGGAATTTTGGTCTTTGAATCACTGCCTAAAAAGGCACTATAGGGGTGGCAAGGGCCTTAGCCAGTGCCCAGAATCCCAAGGGCAACAGATGCAGGCTGTCTCTGGCAAAGCATCGAGGTCTGTCGATCATATCATCCCAGGCAGACAGATACTGGATCCCCTTAGAATGACACCAGAAACTTAGCCAATTGTTGAAGTCAATCAATTCTGCTCGTACTGTTGTATCATTCTGGGTGACGGTAGAATACTGCTCAGGGCTAGGGTCATACCTGCCTGGGCCACATAATCCAAGAGATCCATCACTTATCTTTTCATGTAGTCCAAGGAGGTACATGTCAGGTCATTCACACCCACATGGACAATGACTGGATACAGGATGTCATAATTCTTTTGGGAAAACTTGGTTAAGCTTAGAAAGGCCCCCTGGGTCATTAGCCTAGTAACATTCTATGAAAATGTGGGTCAAAGGCAGGCAAGCAGACATGGCCACCAGATAAATCCTAATAAAAGAGGTCAATGGATAATAACTCATCCTCATAAACAAAAAACTGAGGCAGACTGGATGTCATTATCCTTTTGGGAAAACTTGGTTAAGCTTAGAAAGGACCCTGGAGTCAGTGAAAAGCCTAGTAACATGAGCAGAATTTCTATAAATGTCTGGTCAAAGGCAGGCAAGCAGACATCCATCAGATAAATCCTACAGTTAGATGAAGTCAATGGATAATAACTCATCCTCATAAACAAAAAACTGAGGCAGACTGGTTAATAGAGTTGAAGTGTTACCTCACAGGGAATCATAACAAGTCTGCAGTTAGAGTAACATCTGATAACTTACTAAAAGATCATCTGTGATAACTTACAGAGGTCCAGAAAACCGGAGATAGTTAAGGATTATAAAGCACTGATTACTGCTATCATCTCTTTGGCGTTTATGTGGTTTTGTCTGTTCTGCTTATTCCACAGATCTTACACTTTTCATCACGTTTGATACAGGCCCCATGATAAAGTCTGAAGCAACAAATGTGACAGATTAAACCTGATGCTGAAAGGAGTTTATATAGTCTGATCCACCCACAATTAACTTGCTTTTAATAAACCCTGGCACTGGGATCTGAAAAATAAACAATGCAGATGCTGTTTCCAGGCTGATCTGAGGTACCACTGAATTTAATCTCAAGTGAAGTCTGGGTAAGGGAACCATGATAATCATGGAGGCCATGAAACCCAAAGTTCTGAGAAATTTCCAGGCAGATATCAGAGACTGGTAGAAAAGCTGTGGCAGAATTCTTTGTTCATTTCTGTTCAGTCCCAAGGAAGAAAAGCCTTGTTCTGAGAGGAATCCAGTAAACATCTCAGAGTAAAACGTTCAAGGGGAATGAGGGATAATTTGTGTAAGTTTAGCAGAAACGCCAGACAGAGAAGGCGTTTTTTGCCAAATGTCTGAGTGTCTTGACAACTCTACAGGCAGTCTGTAAATATAAGGCTGCAATTCAAGTACAGAAAGAAGAAAATGCCTTGAAGGGTGTGGCATACAAGCACTGGATCCTGACAATTTATAATTACCCTTGGTGAAGTAAAATGACTAAATGGTAAGCCACAGTATAGATTAGTAAGTCAAATAGAAAAATAAATTACAAAAAATATTTGAATTCTTCAAAAAAAAAAAAAAAAAAAAGAATGTAAAAATAAACATCTTAGGACTAATACAGTCATGAAACTGTGGGGGAGGAATGAGAGGGAACAGGTTTTGCAGGAATACAAAGATAAAACCAGATAGGACTGCTGATAGGCTCCATCTTTTTATTGGCACTAGAAGAATTCTACAACTAAACCTTTGTCCATCTGATCTGAGGACATAAATTATATGATCCCTCCCTGCCCAAACAAGCTTTCTTCCAAATCAAGTAGAAACAGGGAACTTTGGTTTACAGAAGGAAAATACATAATCCCTTGAAAGGCATGAAGGACTGCCATAGATATCTGTTGCCTTATAGCTGATATACAATATAAATTTCTCTGAAATAATTTGATGCCACCTGGAAAGATGCAGACTCGGACTGAGGGATAAACTGCCAGGGTAGGAAGAAGCAGGGGGCAGGCAACCTGAATAGGCAAATAGTCATACTGACTAAATGAACTGTCAAAGGATCTGGGAGGTCTTACCTTACTATATAGAGCCTCCTTGCCAATGTGTGTGTGTTTTTAAATTGTTTGTAGGCACATTGCTGCTAAAGTACAATATGAAAAAAGGGTGCTGAGATACAAAGAGAATCCAGAAGTACCTCAGCAACAGAGGGGTGAAGCTGAACCTTCTTGTTAAAGGGAAAATTACAAATCTCTGTTTTAACATATTCTCATAACTGACACAGAAGCAATGGCTCTGGAGAGAAAAAAAAACATAAAATCTCATGATTTCTTAATCTCTTAAGAGGGAATGTAAAGAATTACCTTCCTCATGTTCTCAAAGAAAATCACTAAATGTTTTGACATAAGCCTGACAGTTCACAATTCTGAAAGTTATGGAGGCAGGCAAATAATGTTACTTTCTTTATTTTGTTATACATTTGTTTACCAGGGTGGTACACTGATCACAACTGACAACTGCAGGTACTGCCCAGGTGAAATAATTCACAAAAATGAAAATAGTGTGACAAAGAGGTAGTAAGTTGTACATATCAAAAACA
Organism: Protopterus annectens; assembly: GCF_019279795.1. Classification (NCBI taxonomy): domain Eukaryota; kingdom Metazoa; phylum Chordata; order Ceratodontiformes; family Protopteridae; genus Protopterus; species Protopterus annectens. Next base: position 1,922,917,641 of record NC_056731.1, on the reverse strand, counting down.
GAATAGAAAGCGCCAATATATAACAAAAACTGTTCAGTAGCGATTAATCGATGTAGCAACAATTATGGGAAAAAATATGCATTTTACAGTTTTACATGATACTATTTCAGGTTTACATTATGGTGGAACTGCTGTGGGGCAATGAGAGTCAGGGCAGGGGAGGCTGGGAGAGATGAAGTTAAGAGGTGGTAGTGGTTGCTACAGAGTAAGGTGAGAGGCTGAGAGGCCCTTACATGACGTGGCCTGCTATGTGGCAAGTACAATTTAATTTGTTGCAAAGAACATTTTTATTTTCAGCTGTGAAGGTGGGAAATGGTGATTGCAGTTTCTTTGGATGGGGAAATTCCCATATATTAGGAGCAAGGAAGGGGAAAGAGTGGCTGGTGCAATGCAGCCTGGTTTGTGAGAAGGTTTTGGGAGAAGTATCTGATGTTACACTATATGGTGTAAAGTCTGGCAGATAGCGGTGGGTATGAGTTAGGTTGGGAAGTTTGAAGATGACAGAGCCTAGTATTAGGTCTTCTCTGTGCTACACTGGGAGCATTTGGCTTTACTGAGGTTGAGATAGAGGTGCTCATTAGAGGGCACATTAATGATGAAGCGACAGATTTTATTTTTGATAGTATGTAGTGTGGAGGACTTTTTCTTGAAGGCAACAAAAATCAATTACAGGTTACTAGAGCCAATAACACTGCTGAAGAAGCACCATTCTCCAGCTCTATAGCCAAATTATAGAACACCCCCCCCCCCACAATAACCTCTCTACCATCATGCACCCACTTCAAAGCTTTACTTAAAGTGCACCAAAAAACATGCTGGCTATGCCCTTGTAACTCTCCCCTCTAACTTCTCCCACTCCATCTACCCTCTACCTCTCTTCCACCCCACAAACTACCTTTGATTACAGCAAGCTCTGATACTTCCATGCCTATCTACTTATTATACGGCAGTAACTTCTTATTGTAACAATTGTTAATATCTGCTATGACTTCGTGGATAGAACAGATGCTAGTTATTTACTGAATGTACTATGTTCTTCATCTGTAACTATGTTTGTAATATTTTAATTGCTAGGATTCTTCATCTGTAACTATGTCTGTAATATTTTAATTTGTGGAGCTTTTCTCCCCGAGCCTCCGCTGAAAATAGACCTGCGTCCAGTTGGACATTCCCGGTCAACAAATGTAAATAAATAAATAAATAAATTATGAGTAGTCCATATTCAAGCTGGGCCAGAAGGACTGATTTTCCTATAGCATCCCTGGCTGATTTGGATAAATAGCATTAGATTTTCCTGTCCCAGAAGAGAAATAATTTTACTTTTGCCCTTGATTTGTCAATATGGGTATAGAATGTTAGTGACTGGTCCAGCCACAAACCAAGGTATTTGAAGGATTCGGTTGTTTCTATTGCTGTGCCACAAAGGGTAGTGATATTGAATGACTGGTATTTTTTAAATTTTTTTGTTGGTGCCCAATAGCATGCTTTTTATTTTCATAGGGTTACATACTAGTGTTTGTGGTTAATAAGCCAGGAAATGAGGGAGTTAAAGTCTTTTTACAGTTCTGTTTCAATTGTAGAGTGGTTGTGGCTGGACCTAAAGATTTCCATGGCATAAGCACAGAGGATGAAAAGTAGGAAGGTCATGAGGTAGTTTATTAATGGTAGCAGAGGGGAGGGGAGGAGAGGAGAGAAGAGGAGGGCGGAGGACTTTGGGGTACTCCCATTCTCCCACTGAGCAAGGTTTAGGTTGACAGAAGGAAGAACCTAATTTAACTTTGAAGAATCTGTTTGACAGGAAACTCTTGGAAACAGGTGAGGGATGTGTTACTAATGCCTGTGTTCTGAAGAGAGAGAAGGAAGAGTCGGTGGGTGATTAGGTCAAAGGCTTTTGTGAGGTCGATGAATGTTGCTCCTGTCAAATTACCTTTGTCCATCTTATGAAGAACGTCATTAGTTAGGCACCAAAGTGCTGTCATTGTACTACCACTTGTCCAGAATCCATGTTGTTTTGGGGTCAGGAGATGGTATGGCTGAATGCAGCTTGAGAGTCAAATATAATTGTTTTTTCTACCACCTTGCCAAGAGTGGGTAAGATGGAAAAAGGATGAAAGTGTGAGGTGTTTTGAAATTTAGATTGCATGGGCAGAGGGAGGTATCTGTTTTCCAGATGTTTGTCATTATATTTTGAGTCAAACAAAGGTTAAAGATGGGATGAAGAGGTTATAGTAGCAATCCCTTGCATAGTAGATAAGTCATGGAAATGTGTCTATTGAACCTTGGGGGGGGGGCATGTCTTTAGGCAGGTTACTGATTTATTTATGTGAGATTTTTTTATTTAGAAAGTAGGGATGAGGGGGAGGAAGCTCTTGGAGAGAGGAGAGGGGAGTGGAGTGGACATGCTACTGATATTTTTTTTTTGGGGGGGGTAAACTCTGTGGCAACATTAGAGCAGGTGAGTGATCCTAGGTTTAGAGAAGATTTGTTGTCAGAGGATTTGCATCCAGTGAGCAGATTGACCTCATGCCAGACATGTTTGGGTTTATTTAAGAGAGAGAGAGAGAGAGAGAGAGAGAGAGAATAACTGTAATTAATCAGTTCGCACAGGCATAGACAGAGGCAATTCCCCTTATTAGGCAGATAGTCCAAATACAATACATTTCCTAGCTTAAAAAACATTTACTTTACAGATAAACAAACAAATACTGGTTTATTTATAAAATGAAACAAGTGGCCAATAGGGAACATCTGTCCAACCTTAAAGGATCTGTAGCTGACCTTCAATTCCATGACACCCACAGAAGGAGTGCACTTTGGAACAAGAAAGCTCTGAAGCTTTTAGATCTCTAACTGCTGTTGGCAATTAGAACATGTGTAATGTGCCCTTAAGCTTTAAAAGCTGTCTGATTGTCCACACCCCTGACAGGATGTAGCCCTTATGACCTAAGCTACTGCAACAGTGATCTAATGCTGAACATCTGCCTTTCACACAAAGTATTATTTATTAACGCGCGCACACACACACACACACACACACACACACACACACACACACACACACACACACACACACACACACATGTAAACGTGCGCTCACATGGGATCTATATTATAACTGCAAAAGCCCGTTTCAAGCGAATACGTAAACATCGACACAATGCGTGAACTGTGAGTACACCAAATGCTCGAAACCGTGAAATTTAAAATCTTGAATCGGCATAGTTGGCCCTTGTGTGGTATAGCTCCATAAAGTAAGCGTGCGATAGTTATGGACCTTAGGGTTAGGGTGCGGGATAAGGTAAGTGCATAGATAGTAATGTATGTAAGGTTTAGTGTAGGGTTAGAAGTAGGGTTTCGGTTAGTGTATGTATGTGCTGACATGCACATTCCAGGGAAAGCCAGCAGAATTCTCCAGTTCCCCCACAACTTATTTCATGGCTTGATAGCCTTGTCACCCAAAGCCAGATAATATGTCCGCTGAAGTAGTCTTGTAGGCATGTGCCATATGATGTGCTACCCAGCATTATAAATAATGGTCATCTTCTTCTAAGATAAACAATAGCACATACAAACAGTTATAATAAATAAATATCAGCCACAAGAGATTAAAGGTAAATAAATTACCTTTATTTAAATAATAGAGAAAATAGTATAGACTGAGTAAAATATACATAGACTGGCACAAAAGGAAAATTAAAAGAAAAGCAATAAATGTAGATACAATGCCTTCAGGAAAAAACTAAACTCCAGATACTAAGTTCCCTGGTTAGCTTGCTACAAGGATACCATCCCTAAAATAGGTAGTACTTCCAGACAGTTACACAAGACAAACATATTCAACAATACCATCTTTTCCCACTGCTATTGCATAGAGTTATATAACATATGCCTTCCCAGTCTTAGTGTCACTACAGAAATGGTGCAAGTCAGTTCTTTTTCCTTAGCATAACAGTCACCAAGGTTTTCAAAGCACATCCACATCTATTTTTCCTTGAATCGAATACCAGTTGTGTCTTAATGTTGTTATAGCCATTACATAGCAATGCTCATTTATTCCTGCTTGTAGTATTAGCAGATTGTGCCAAACTGTCTAGAAGATCAGCACATTTCCCTGCACTTTGACATTTAGACAAAAAACATGTCTCCTTTTCACTATGAGTAAAAACGCTGCAGATAAACATGAAAGAAAGAAAAGAAAATACATTATTGGGTTCAGCCTGTCATTTTCCTAATGGCTCCTAATGGCTTTGCATACATCTCCAGTAACTTGTGTATGATTCTGAACAAATCTGTGCAACATAACACTGAAGACCATAAAGACAATGTGTATTAATAGGCTCCCTGTCGAAATGAGGCACTCAAAATGCAGAGCGCTGGCAAGCAGAAAAAACCCCCAAAAATCCTGGAGAAGAGTGAATCTCCAAGATTGCCGTTCTCCTTTAATCATCTTTTTTGCAGGGGGGCTAACCACCCTCCACCCCCCAGTGTGTGGGGAGGCTAACCCTCTACCTAGAACTACGAGCTCATCATACTTTTGTGAATAATCTGGGAAATGACCATCTCAGACTTGCTGTATGTAAGTCTGTTCTTTTGGCCATTCAGTCTCCGTGTTTCAGGATTCAGTCTAGAAGATTCTGACATTTTCAGATGGTTACCATATTAGCAATTACATATGCTACCGTTAAACATAATGCATAAAAGCAAGTCCATTCCTTGTGAGGTACTAAAAGTTGCTGAAACGTGATATTCCTTGGAAGCTTCTAGAGGCTGGATGTACATATTTGATAAAGGATTTTCTTCTGTTTTTCTGTTGCATCCATATAACCATGTCCCTTACATTACAAAAAGTGCATATATATGTGTGTGTGTGTGTGTGTGTGTGTGTGTGTGTGTGTGTGTGTGTGTGTGTGTGTGTGTGTGTGTGTGTGCACACTGGGAGTGGTGGGTGGAGCTGATGTTATAAGACATAATTTGCAATCTGCTGCAAGCAGAGTCCTTAAACAGGTTAGCAGCACAGCAGACGTTGGGAATCCGTATTGATAGTTATCGGTAGAAGTTTATGTCGGAGATAGAACATTGAATCCATATACTATTTTTACTTTTGTCAAGCACAGTTGTATTGGTCAGAATTTGTGCCAGGCAGTCACGGTAAAAATAATTTTGCCTGCTAGTCACAGGAATTGATGATGATATTACTGTCACAAATAACAATGAATTTAAATTCTCTGTTTTGATATTTTAACTACAGTCAGTAATATCCTTTCAGTCACATTTTATCTTGTAGATGTTTCCTGTGCTTAAATAAAATCTTTACTTTTGCATTTCGTTGAACTTTGGCCACAAACCAGCAGATGGCACTAAATAGTCACATTTCTAACACTGAGCTTACCTCACCAATGATGGTCTCTCCATATCATGAAGAAACAAAATACAACAGAAAGAAATAATGCTAAATACTTCAGCTCTTTGTTAACATTTCACATTAATATGAACATCTTTGCCTTTTCTATTAGTTATCCTGTTTTCACTGAAATGTTCGTTATTTGCACTTGTTCTTCCTGTCTTTCAAATCAGAATGTTTTCAAATACTATTTTATTACATGTACTTATTTTATTAATTTATTGAATTAATTAATTAATTAATTTATTTATTATATGTTGTTGACTGGGTTAGTCCCACTAGGCCAGGGCTCTATTTTCCGGAGAGATCAGTGTTGATGTTTATACTGATTAGGAAAAATTTGGCCTGGATTCTGGCGATATTGCTTTATTCTTTTCGAAAAGTGCCATGGGATCTTTTTTGTTCAACTAATCCACCACCAATTCAGGCAGAGAGAGCTTCAGTTTAATGTCTCATAATTAGAATACTGGATGTCTGTATCAAATATCTGTTCCCGGAAAATGCACATATTGATTCCTGGCAGATTTTCTCTTCTGATCCCCTCCAAAAGTGTTACTGAGTCCTTCTTCACTAGCACTTTATCCTATTATGGAATCTCTTTTTATCTTCTGGCAGTGGCAGCTGGTGACTTCAAATCAAAGGGGGGCTGCAGGAGACAGCTGAATGGGTGGGGTCAATGGGAAGGGGTGCAGCCAACTAGAAAGGGGAGGAGCTATGCTCAAAACCACAAAAACTAACTAAATCCACTGCCCTGGGTGCCAAACCGTCATTATGAGAGTCCAATCAAGACAAAATGAAGTGTAGAAAAATAAAAATATTTCAATGCATTGGCTGCATGACAGCTTACTTAATATCTAGATGGAAACAAAAAGGTTGTGTGGCATGAAAAATAAATTAATTTTAAATACATTAATGGAATGCCAGTCAAAATCAAGTATAAGAAAAACAAGCAGCACTCAACTCAAACCACTTCTTGCACTGCAGTTCTAATTATAATTTATATTCAGCTTTATTAAAGTACCAAGTAACATGCTGAAAGTAGAAATCTCTGATGCCCCCACTTGTAAAAATGTTTCTTATCCAAAAAAAAACCTGCTGCCTGACAACTATCTATTTGTTTCATGGGGAAAACATGATCAAAGTAAAAAATGAAAAGCAAACAAGAAATAAGCTCAAGATACATTGAAAGGATTACTGTACAGGTTATAGTTTACGAGTAAAGCCTGCAGAGATGACTGGAAGTCTCCAAGTGTAATAAGCTTCTTAAAATAATGTAATCCTGTCCTGTATTACAAATACTGTCATATGCATTTCAATACCCAAGGCTTATACATTATCTAGTTAAGTATTCTCTACATGGCAACAACAGAAAGGCTTTCAATGTTGGCAATTCTTTAACAGTATGCTTATTAAAGCTTACTTGCATCTTATGATCTCAGCCAAGCTTACCCGATGGTCATTAAAGTATTGCTACTTAAACACAGAGCAACAGGCACTTTGAGTAATAAGCGTAAATCAACAGTACAAAAAATATGACAGAAACCAGACCATTCTGCAAAAATCAAGGACAGATGAAAAGTCACTCTAGTACTTGTGTCTACCTTGGATGGGGGGCATACTCTGCACATTTACACTGCATAACTACTCCTTGCCTTGCTTCGACACATCCAGAGTCACTACATGGGGGAGTGTGATGCAACAAGTATGTCACAATTTGAAATGTCTCTGGGTGACTGTGATGGCCCTGACACATTTGTCATACCTCTCAACCTCAGAGCAATAAATCTGGACAAAGCCATACAAAGAAGTGGGACAAAGGCCCAAAAATAAGGACAATTTTTAAAATATTGCTCTTGTAAACTTAGAAAGATAATAGAATAGGTCTTGCATTAGTATGAATTTTCTGAATTATATGAAATCTGAAACTCAAATGTCTGTCATTATTTTCTAACTTCAGTCTTTAATGATTTATCACTAATTTGCCAAATTTTATGAAAAATGGACCAAAAATGTGATGTAAAATATAAAATAGCCACACAATACAGCTGGGAACCTGTCAAAGAAGGGACACTTTAATATTAGTACTGCTAACTTGAGCAGTTGAAAAAATAAAAGAATCTACATGCATTTCTGAAATAAAAGTAATCTATAACTCTGATTATTACAGTTATTTCTTAATTGTAAACCCTCCATGTTTTCTACAAAAATTGCTATTTTGCGGAGGGATTATTAGGGGGAAGAGCAACATTTTGAGCAAAAATCAGGGACAGTTGAGAGGTTTGGCTATGCCTATTTCTATAAAGCAATTTATTTGCATGTACCTCTCAACCTGTTAATGCAATAAATCTGGACAAGGCCAAATATATTGAGGGAACATATAAACAGTACTAAAATTGCTCTTGTATAAACTGAGACAGTTGATAGAACAGGTCTTACTTTAGCATGCATTTTTCTGAAGGTTATGAAGTCTGAAACTCAGTGTGTCATTATTTAGTGACTTAATTCCTAAATTATTTGCCAGAAAACCACAAATTTTATGAGGAACAAACCAAAAATTAGAAGCAAAAATTAATTCATTCTTTGAAAACCTGGACAGTTGGGAGGTATAGTTCAGCTGGGGCTGTCTTTAAGTTTGCCGCCCTTCCCCCTCACAAAATCATGGTTGAATGGAGCCTCCCCCTGCAGCCATTCCAATGATCCATTACTTGGCTATTTCACTCCATTTACCATAAACATTAATGTGCATACTGATTTACTTCTATGATGATTTGGACTTCATTTGAAAGTTTTATTTTGCATTTTACAGCACAAACACTAAGACATCTGCTAAACAAGCTTAGCATTAAAATTTCTCTGCCCTTGAAACTCACATTCATTGAAACAGCATTGAAACCCACATTCAAAGAAAATGCATTTTACCAGTGGCAGATAAAGATTAATTCTGGGCTGTTTTCAAATCATAGGCCCCTTGCTTATGAAACATACATGTGCTCTTTGATACACCTTCCTATTGTTTTGAACATTTTTCCAGTAAACAATGAAACCAAACGCATGCACCCATAATGACAAAACTGCCCAGTTCAGAACATTTCCATCATAAAAGTCTACTCAAACTTCTACAGTCCACCATTATCAGTAAATATGCACATTTCTACAGTCCACCATTATCAGTAAATATGCACAACCTCTGAAGAAGTAAAAAAGTCATCTAAATAATTCCACATTAAATAAATCTGTAACTAATGAAAAGGTTGCTGCTAGCAAACACCTTTATATTTCATGGTTTCATCAAAAAATAAAGTGTCTGATGCCCTTGAGGAATAAATTGCCAATATTACATTAAAAATGATAAGCTAGTAATATTGCAATAGGAAATGGATGGCAAACTGATAACAGGCTCATAGTTAGTATCTTAACTTTTTCAGTACGGCAGCATTCACCCCTTGTGGGAGTAGAACCAACTACCTTCTGCATCAAAAGCAAGTACACAACCTGTTGTGCTATTAACAATGCAAGCTGACTTAGCATAAGCAGCACTAAACTTCGCTTCCCCTGCAGCTCTCAGCTCCTTGTAAAATCTACTCAATACTCAACTGCATCTCAACTTCGCAGCACGAGAAATCTGGAAAAAGCCAAATTTATTGGGGGGGGGGGGGGCAAAAACCGGGACACATTAAACATTGCTTGTATAATCTTGGAAAGTTGTTAGAATAAAATGCTGTTACCACCATACATTTTACTACCAATGTCCCTGTGCAAAACAGTCAGAGCAACATGCCACTATGCCAAATCACCTGCTTTGTGAAAGAAAAATGCTGTGTTATCACCATACATTTTACTGCCAAGGTCCCTGTGCAAAACAGTCAGAGCAACATACCACTACACCAAATCAGCTGCTTTGTGAAAGGGAGGAAGACTGAAACTTAAATGGCTATCATTTAATGAATTCAGTTCTCACCATAGCTGTCAACCTCTTAGCACAAAACACCTGGACAAACCCAGTAATGAGGGAATACAGCCCTCAAACATATTCAGTGAATTCAGTTCTTGCCATAGCTGTCAACCTTAGCACAAAAAAACCTGGACAAAGCCAATAATGGGGTAATACAGTCCCAAAAATAAGGACAAATTTAAAATATTCATCTTATAAACTTAGAAAATTGCTAGAAAAAAAGGTTGTGTTACTATGTATTTTCTGAAGAATCTGAAGTCTGAAATTCAAATGCCTGTCAATTTTACTTCTGACGGAACAAAAACAATTTTCAGCAGAGGCCCAGGGAGAAATACTGCAGACACATATGTCTTTGTAAAATGGCAGGACACCAGAGCAAATCCACACAAACACAGGGATGAGATGCAGACTCCACACAAAAGGCACCCCAGCCAAGAATCAAACCAGAAAACCTATAGCTGTGAAGCAACAATGCTACTACTGCACCATCAAATATCAAGCATTGCAACATTTAGAAACCACAGATATTATGAGGAACAGATCAGATCAAATATGAGGCAAAAATCTGCAATTTTTTTTACAAATGGTGGTGGGTAGGGAATTCAGGTCCTTAACACCTGCATACAAGGTACAGGGTTCAAGCCTGAGTATCTCTACCCACCAGCATTTGTTCTCTCTAGCCACCAGTATATAGTAACTGGGGCATTTTACACACACACACACACACACACACACACACACACACACACACACACACACACACACACACACACACACACACACACACACACCTTGTCACTGAACAGGATGAGCTAAATAACTGCTTCCACACACACTCTGCATACTTACCTTGTCACCAAACAGCCCCAGCCCCACTGACGACCTAAATAACTGCTTCCACGATATCCACCCAGCCCCGACGACCTAAATAACTGCTCGGTTGCCGCCGATATCCGAACAGCCCCTTTACCTGTATTCCTTGCGTGATTGGTCCATCCTTGCAGTCCAAATCCGCGATTGGTCCTGCCTGCGACTGCTGCAGTCCAGAGTGCCTCCATTTCGTGACATCATCGCCGCACAGACTTCTGGGCATCTTGGGGCTGAGATGCCTTTCCCCCTATCTAGACTGCTGAGAAAGCAGTCTGAGAGCGTGTGCGCATGCGTGCATGTCTGGGAATTGATTTTGTGGTTCTGCTCTATTTTTTCATTTGTTTTTTAGCTGGGAGGGCTGCAGTCCTGCAGTCCTATGGCATGAGCCGCCCCTGTCTTCTGGGTCATACTCACTTGTGCTTTACCCCCCACCCCACTCACTTGAATTTCTCAGTGTCTGTTTCTGTTCTTTCCTATTCTGTACAAGTAATTCCATCATTAACCATTTTATTATTAACCATTTTATGATATCCCTTCTGTAATTTACCCTTTCCCTGCTGCTTTTTCTTTAACAAAAAGTCTTTCTGATACTCACTTATTTCACACTTCTTCTTCCCATGGATACTCATTATGTTTTTATCTGCATTCATATCATAAGTTTTGCTTACTTTTATGTGAACCAAGAGCAAGTTAAATACTTTTACAACTTTCTGAAGGGTTGACATGGTTGTGGATGTACTTTAGCCGAAATGGATAAAATATTGCAAGTGGATGTTGACGCAAAATGTCACTTGTTGATATAGACAATAAAGCCCTGAGTAGACAATTCCCAGTAAATTGTTGTGGCTAAATGAAGACAAGTATGGTGAACCCAAACATGGTGTGAGGTTAGCAGATTTAGGTTCATAGGTAGGTACTAGGCTATCGGCCCAAGGGCCTCTGTAGTCTAAATAACAAAGTTCCCTGGGCTTACCACCAAGAAAAGTTATTTCTTGTACCACTGTCGAGCAGAGAGACAGAAGTGATCCCTGGGGTGTTTCCTATTTCCCCCATCCATCAAGATTTTTTTTCAACTTGCTAATAATGAAGAAACTTTGCTTGACATATGGGTAGTTTGTTTTCCAGAGTATAGTCTCTCTGGGGACAGAATCTATCCCTCCAGCATGTCCTGTTGTTTGTGGTGGTGACAAGGTTTAGCCTAGAGCATGGAGCTTTCGGATTTATTTGTACCTCTTAATCCAGTGTCATGTTCTGTGTAGTACAGACAGATGATAGTTTTGCATCAATAAAAGTAAAAGGTATTTCACAGTCTTTGACTTAAAACAAATATATCTGCAGATGGAAAGAATGTCTCTTACAGGATGTTTCTGAATATCAGTAAATACAAAGGTTTGCTCGAGTACAACCATATTGTTTTGGAGTGACATTTTTGCAACCATTTGGCTAAGGGCAAGGGTTCAGGTATTCCATGGAATCCCTGAAATGCAGTATTTCTTTGAGATACCATTGTGATAGGCATGTAGGAAGACAGTGTAAGTAATCTATGGAAAGTCCTCTACAGGGTAAAAGAGTAGAGGTTCCAAGCTAAATGAGACAAATGTATTGTAGTAGTTCTACAAGACATAGAAAGGCAGATAAATGTTTTTTTTTTCAAATGTTTTTATTTTTCTTCGCTTGTGTTGCATACATGTTACAAGATCCAGTCAATATGCAAGATACAGTACAATCATTAGTTTTTAAGAAGAATTCAGACATGCTTAGGTACATCATGTATCAAGAGAATTTTCAGTGTTACAACAAAAATGCAGTGATAACATCCTATATATACTATGTACAAAATAGTGCTACAGTCTGCATCTGCTTTAGCTAAGGTATTTAAGCCTCTGTTTATGATGCCATTGCAAAGTTGCACTGCACTTTTGCTGTTTTAAGTGGTCTTACTGTTGTTATTGAGCTATGGTTTCATTTTTGTGTGCTGATTGTATGTCAGGCTAGTTCAGGACTTGTCTTTGCATTGGGGCAGTTACAGGTCGGTCATCCCAGAGCTAAGAGTCTAATTGTCTTCCCTCCCACTCACTATGTGGTTACTTGCCCCTTATGATAATTTGACAACATAATTCCCCTCCCTCTCCCTGTATATTGGCTGTTGCCAATAAGCACATAAGTAACATTTTGCAAAGTCTCTCCTCTTAAAGTACTCACCGGGCTGAAAGACCTTGATAATATTGCTTAATATTAAGTGTACTGATACTGCTGGCACTGATTTTCGTATCAAATTAATGAGTTTTTTTACTATAATTAGTTTACTTGATCTTGTGGGTACGAGGTTTCCAGGCTAGTTGTTTTGTACTGACATTTAAATATTCAGTAGCAAGTCCAGCCAAACTGGTGTATATATCACTTCCACTAAAACACAAGTACTGAAACACTTATCCATTGACCCCAATAAAGCGAACAGCACTTTCATTGAACCTATGCATCAGGAAAACTTTTCCCTGGGCAAAGAGTTAGCTGTCCAACATGCCAATCAGTACACATACTGCAGTATATCGACACACCAAAGTGGGGGGCTATGCCCCCCCCCAATGTGGGGGGCCGTGCCCTCCACAGACCCCTACTTAAATATAGCATCTATGAGAAAAGCGTAACTTCTGGATGGTGGACAGCTAGTTCTTTGCCCTGGGAAAAATGTTCACTGATGTTAATGTTTGATAAACAGCTGTTCTCTGTATTGGGGTCGATGAATAGGCGTTTGAGTACTTGTGTTTTTGTGGAAGTGATATAGACCTCAGCCAAACATCATTCAAAAACCAAACTCCAAGCAGTTATATTTACTCCTGCCCCCAGAGTCATTCCTGTCAGTATTATGGAAAAGCCCTTCCCCGCAACCTTTCTAGCCATCCTGATTGAGATGGGCATTTTAAGATGGTGTAAGAATTGTCTCATGCTGTCTGATGATCATCTATTATTCAAACACCATAGCACAGTGTGCAAGAGATGTGCATATATAATGTTCTTGGAGGCAAAAATATCACACACAGTAAACTCAGACACCAAAATCATCAGGAGTACATCACACATCACACCTCTCCGAGGCCATCAGAATACACCTAATCTCAAAGACCTCCAAAAAACAACACAGGCACAAAGCACACTCAGCACATTAAGCATACTTCCTCACATAGTACAAGGAGTCCCAACATCACAGATGTTGAGCCTGTAAGGCAGGCATCAACCCAACCAAATATTCTTGTTATAGGTGACTCCATTGTAAGACATACAGCTGTGTCTCTTACCAGGCTGCACAAGGAAAAACGTGATGGTTAGTTGTTGTCTGGTGGCACAATTTGTGAAATTGTGCATGCACTTATGTCTTTGAACAACAAGTACCAGTATGACTCTGTCATAGTTCATGCTGGTGACAATGATTTGAGGTATATCTCCCTAGATTATATGAATAGAGACATGATGGAGCTCTCAGAATAAGTGTCCAAGACAGGTATGAGTCTAGCATTGAGCAGCATTCTACCTTCTCAAAGGATGATGTGACATGAGAAAAAAATAATTGACTTCAATAATTGGCTTAGTTTTTGATGTCATTCAAATTGGGTTTAGTATTTGGCAGCCTAGGAGGATATGATTGATAGACCATGTTGCTTTCCTAAGAATGGCCTGCATCTATCCCCTCTAGGTTTTCAGTTATTGGTAAAGACACTGTCTACCCCATGCTACCTATTTATCCAACCTGATAAATCTACCAACATAATGAAACAAGCAAAGGAAAATATGAAGGTGTTACTGATCAATTCTAGAAAGCTGAACAAGAAACTCCAGGCATTCCCTACAAGCCCTTCTCACCCTGGAATACATTTACGTTTGTATAGTGAATGAGACATGGTTTAAAATAGCAGAGAGCATTCCATCTATACAGGGCCATAATGCCTTCCAGACATTTACACCAGCTACTGCTCAGGAGGGGAAAAAAGGTGGAGGTGTAGCAGTCTATAATCAGAAGAGACTCACATCAAGGCTGGAAAAGCAGCATGATGCACTAGAGCTTCTTCAGGTCCAAATAGCCATCACAATGGTCCTGCACCATATATAGCTATAGATTTCCCTGTCCAAGGCCATCATAATACACATAATCTATCATATGGGGTTCTAAAGATTAACTTGACAAAAAAAAAGCCACAATGCAATACCAATCTACAGGAACTAGAACCACTCAGTATTAAACCCCAAACTATTTCCTAAAGTAATCTAAACTATCTGTAGGGCCTGGGAGATGAACTGTAAATGGTTCATCTTCCAGGCCCCTGCTTGTAAATGGTTCATCTCCCAAGCCCCTGCATGCACTTATCAAGTGTACCAGGACTTGTCAGAAATTTGGGATGCATGACTAGACTTAAAATGGTCCTTGTGGTTGTTAGCTCAATAAACATCTATGAACCTGTGAACCTGTCCAGGTATTGAATAGGAAACCTACACCACCCCTAGTACAAAACCACTAAGATTTTTGGACTTTGTCAATAAAAATGCCCTGGAACAATTAATCAGAGTATCCACTAGGAGGAATAACATGCTGGATCTTGTCCTTACCGATATGGGAGCATCTTGATCCATCCCTTGCATATCTTCATCACTTGTCAGGTCTGACCATAAAGAAGTCTTCTTTGAAATGAAACTGAAACCAGAGATCTTTTCCACCCAAGGCACCTTTAGAAATGTATTTTAAGACAAACTACCTACTCCAAAGTAATACATTAACAAGTTTGAAATCCCCACCAAACCCAGTTAACTCTACTCAGTATGTAAAAATGTACAGCACCATACTATACCAGCATGTAAACAGCTGCATAGATGCAACTGTACCCCATAGGAAGAAGTGCAGGGTAAACACCAGAAACAAATCTACATGGTGGAATAATATGAACAAGCTTTATAATAAAAGGAAAATAATTTTAACCAAAAGTAAGAAGTGTAATTCCCAGAACGCTACTGTCGCTGAAATAAACAAAGAACTCAGAAGCTTAATAAAATCCACCAAAGAATGAAGCACAGTTTAGCCACACCCCTAACAACACTGTTCAGTCTCAACCTCCATACAGGTTTTATACCAAGCAAGTGAAGAACAGCTGCAGTAATTCCACTGCATAAGGGAGGACCTTCCACAGATGCAGGCAATTATGGACCCATAAGTCTGATCAGCCTCATATACAAAGCCATGGATAGATGTATCATGGAATTAATCAATCCACACATAGGGAACCTCCAAACACTGGACCCATCTGAGTTTAGATTGTCAAGGGCAGGTCATGCTTACATAACCTGGTGGACTTTTTTGAAAAGGTCACTAAAGAAATGGATGGTAAAACAGTACACACCGTGTACCTCAACCTGGCCAAAGCATTTGACACAATTACCTATTCAGGCATAGTAGAAAAGCTAAATAAACTGGTAATAACCCCCCTGTGTCACCTGTTAGACTGTCAGCTGACTCACAGATAAGCTGCAGATAATCAAAATAGGGGAACTTGCCTCCAAAAAGAGACCAGTCACCAGTGGAGTCCCCCAGGGTTTTGGACTGGGATCTCTCCTGTTTGGCATCCAGTTTTGTGAAGTAAAATTCAATATCAAAGGGCTCTGGCTGACTAAGTTTGCAGTTGACTGCAAGCTAGGAGCAATCATTGAATCTCCAAATATCTTAGCCATCCTGCAAGAAGGTTTAGCTCAAATACACAACTGTTGTCAAAATCATGGTCTGAAACTAAATGCCAAAAAATGCAATATCTTTTGGGAAGTCATCTACTCCAGGAAACTGCCACATTGACAATACGCTCCTAAGTTCTGACCTAGTTGTTCAGGATTTAGGAACTTATGTGGGCACTGACCAAACTTTTGATCAACACGTGTCTATTGTTTTAAAGAACATCCTTCTATAGTGCACAGCTTATAAACAAATGGATTGTGTCGAGATCTGGGGATGTTAGTATCTCCCTTTACTCAGCCCTCATTAGGCCAATCATTGACTATAATGCCCCCTTGGGTATCTGTCCAGACACATTTAGCAGCTGGAACATCCACAGAGATACCTCACTAAAAGGATACTAGGCCTGAACAACATGTCCTACATGGACTTACTCAAAGCTAAGAGGTGACCTGTGTGTAGCATACAAGGCATCCTCCCACTCATTGCTGATAGATTTATTGCACATCAGCAAGTCATCAGAAATACATGGTCTAGGGATCTAAACCTCATTTGAAACATTAACAGAATGGTTTTGAGGGACAGATATATTTCACAGAGTATACCGCTGCTGTGGAGTAGATTCCCTGTCCACATAAAACAAAATTCATCCCTGTCCATTTTTAAGTACAACTTAGATCTATGGATGGGAAACAGAAAATTTACCACATGACTTCCCCCTGTACTACTAATGGACAGATGCATCTCCTAAATGCTTTATCCCATACATGGGTCCCCTCAAATTATCTATGCTATGATCCCATTTATTTTCATTAGGGGTAATATATAATTATCGACCATTGGATGGGTAAGGCCAATCTATAACCAAATGACATAGGTTATATTGAGCACAAAAAGAGAAACTGGCTTAAAGGCTTAAAATGGCATAGAAGGGCAGCTAGCCTAGTACTTATGTACCTATGAACCTACAAATGTGAATTTTTCAAAGGAAGTTTTTCACAGGATTAAGGGTACTGGCTGTTAATGAGTTTCATACTTTAGTTCTTTGTTTGAGTCCTTCACTTTTCACTTGGAGACTGCATGAACCTGAGCATGTCATTTAAGCCGACAGTGTTCCTGGGTTGCCCCTGAAACGTTATACCTAGAGAGTTTCTGTGGTTAAATGCTAAATAAAATATAAAATAAATGACTGGCATACAATACTTAACACTGTAAAACTGGTATGGATTTATTGCTCAAGGTCCTAGATGTTATAGAGAAACCCATTTCATTTACTTCAGATCATAGGCAGTGTATTCGCACTGACTTTGTAGGACCATTTATGGACATCATACCTTTACTGGAAAGGCTCATCCAGACTCTGCTACAGTTTGCTGTGAGGGAAATGTTAGTTTGCTTTTTATTTGTTGTAGTTTGTATTACTTTATTGCTTTTTCTGTTTTGTATACCATGATTTGTTTTCTTTATACTGTGTTTTACTTGCATTCTGCTTTTAACTGCATATTAAAACTTGAAAAGAGACCACAACTCTGTCTCTTGTGAGTCTGACAGAATTTTTTACCACCCTCCCACCCAGTTACCGTTGTGTTCTTAAACATCACTGTCTTTCTAGTTGACTGCCCCTTATGTTAATTTGACTATATATCTCATTTCCTCTCTGCTTTTACTGGCTGGTGTGAGTAAGCACAGCATTATCATTTTGTGAAATCTCTCCCCTTCAACTATTTAAATTTATTGGCTATCCTACTGTATTCCATAGTACCAGAATGCAGAAGTGACTACCCCCTTTCAATCTATCTTGCTGTTTTAAAAATAGCAACTCTCCACTAAAACTTAACTTTTTAAACAGGTAAAACTTAAGTTACCTACTTTCATATCTAACTCCTCTACTGCACACTGCAGTGTTTAGGATAAACTATTTTTTTCATCTTACCTTTAAGCATGTATTGCAAGATCACCAGTTATTGAAGAGTCCACATTCTGCCTCTCAGTAGTGATCTTGGGATTAGTGCTTCTGATTTCTCCTGTTGAGAGAAGGAGTGCAGTTAGATTATTTCCTGGAGACTGCTGATCACCAGAAACCTATTAACTGCTTTATAGATGACAGCTTGAAATCTGTGCTTATATTCTGATCCTGGTGAGAGTAAGAGCAGAGTGCATTGATTCTGACTCTTACTGGTTGAAGTGTGAGTGTCTGTGCTTAATGTACCTGATTGGTCTGGTTGCTATTCCAGGCATCTACCAGAAAAAGGCTACAAGCCTGCAAACCCTTGTATCATCTGAGACAAATCTGTGGATCACCAAACAGGCCATGGCCTGCTTCTCTTCTTGGGACTGGTGCTAACATTTTGCTTCTGGTGAGAGAAGAAGAAGCAAAGGAGTATTGAATCCCAACAGAGTGAAGCTGTGCTGAGACCAGCATTAGTAGTAGGCAGGCAGTAGCCATTCATGCGACTCCCCTCTTTTCATCATTCTTGACAAGCTATTTTTCAGTAACTACTGCTTGATTTCTTTCTAACTTCAGAATATCTCCCTAAATACGTCATCCTTAAATTTTCAGGGTATACATATTAGTTTCGCCTCAAGTGTTTGGCAGTGCTCTCTACAGACTCAGACACCTTGAGTGACATTTTTCCTGTAAAAGAAATATATAAGGAAACAGCTCCAGTACTTAGTAATAAAGACCATCCCTCCTGGCATGTCTAAAGGTCAGTTCCCTGTGCTTTCTCCTATTAACCTGCTGAACTTGGGCATTCTCAGGCAGTGTAGAAACTGCGTCATGTACAGACAAGCCTCTCCTCTTACCTCCAACACTCAGACTTGTGAGAGATGCACTTATAGCCAAATTGGAAGCCATGCACTCTCAAGCCAAGACCGAAAGAGCTGGTCAAGAGGAGAAGGTCAACACATGCACCGCACCACATGCAACACATAGTCCTCCAGAACACCCACCATCACAGCTCTCACATAAAAACACAAACCACACACCCACCTTTGCGGAGGCTGTCAATAGAAATCTACCCAAACAGCAGAGACCTCCAAGGCAGAAATGCACTCAACCACCACAACACAGCACAAACCACAAGACACATAGCTCACCTACACAGTGTGTCCCTCAACCTAAGCCCCTAAGGCAAAACAGCTTCCCTAATACACTAATCATAGGTGACTCGATAGTGAGGCACATTGATGTCCCACTCACTAGGTTGAATAAGGAGAAAGTAAGAGTCAGCTGTCAATCAGGTGTCAGAATCTGACACATAACACAGGCACTCAGGTCACTCCACAACAAGTACAACTATGACTCTGTTACTGTCCATGTGGGTGTGAATGACCTGAGATGCACCTCCCTGGCCTACATGAAAAGAGACATGGAGGAGCTCTCGGATCATGTGGCCCAGGCAGGTATGACCCTAGCCCTGAGCAGCATCCTACCATCACCCAGAATGATACCACAGTACAAGCAGAAAATGATTGACTTCAACAATTGGCTAAGTTTCTGGTGTCATTTTAAGGGGATCCAGTATCTGTCTGCTTGGGATGACATGATTGACATACCTTGATGCTTTGCCAGAGATGGCCTGCATCTGTCACCCCTGGGTTTCCAGATACTAGCTGAAAGAATACTCTCTTCTATATAGTATATACTGTCTTTTCAAACTACTGCTAGCATATTATTAGCTTGAATAAAAGCTGCAAGAATAATATGAAATATAAAGGGTTAATTTAGAAATAGTATAAAATGATAAAAAATAAGAAGTAGTAAGTGTGCTGGCATAGCTAAGTTAGATTTTGGCATCCATGTGAAGGAGTATGTTATTGAGAAACAAAGTCTATAAAAATAACTGCAGATGGCAGCTGGAAGGACATCAACAAAGTAAAGAGATGTAACATCAAGCAAGATAAGGTTGGAACATCAGATAGTGCTGGAACACCACGTTTCTTATAATGCAAGACTGAGTTTCCATGAATCATCAAACTACAAAGAACCGAGGACAAGGGAACAAAGGATACAAAGAAAGAACTGTTTTACATCAGACTTTGAGAAAAATACCAGACCTTCTGGTATAAATGTGACTGTGTATAAACAAGCTTTGGGTATTTGCCATAGAGAGCTGACAGCATCTGTATCACATGCTTGTAAAGCTGATGTGATAGTAAAGCGTATTAACTGAAACAGTTATCTTTGTGTATTTATTGTACTCAGTACAATACAGTAATAAGACTAGTTGATTACAATAAATAGTTAAATGAACTGTGGTATTTATGCATGTAAATGCAAGTAACAGAAAGATAAACAGGAAGACGTGCATAGAATTCTTCAATTGCGAGCCACAGTTGACGGGCCGAATGGTTTCTTATTGTGACAACTACAGCTTCTTTATTTTATTCAGTTAGTACGTTCCGTTCCAGTGCAAACGTTTGCCTCCTTCTTCTGTACAGTATCCAGTAGCAGAACAATGCCTCTCTGCAAATTCCACAGGTCCTGCACATTTCCACAGTTGAATCTGCCAACTGTGGTTGACCTCCTTTTCAGAAAATCAATAAGGGACTTTCCACGCTTTCTCGACGGAAGACTTAATCACCTTCCACACAGAAACTGGTAATTCTCTTTTTGTTTCTCATTCTACAGCATGGATGCCATAAGACAGAAAAGTATTAAATGTAAGACTACCTTCCAGGTAGACAGTAATGACAATCCAGCACATGTATGGTCAGGATTTAAAGACTGGTATAAACAGAACTGTAGCACATGCAGTACTTTATTAGATAATGTTGATGTTAATGCTTTGTGTAAATGGATTTTTACCTATGACTGGTACATGTCTAATTTCAAAACTTATAAGTACAGACCAGGATGTGTGCTTTGTGATGGTGATGATAAATCTATTTGTCTAGTGTGTCACAGAAAGGTTGTTACACAGGTAACATACAGGCATAAGTCCCCTGACGTACAGCACTTATCTTTTCCTCTCGGTTCTCCTGTATGTACTGTTGAAACCCTTTTAAAACATATTACTGATTTCAAAGATAAGCTCTCACAAGACTCAGACATTGATTTGGTCACACCTTTTGTCACTTACTGTTCAGATTGGAGTTCAGCTTTATCACCAGACTCTAAACAAAAGTTAAATGAACAGTTTAAAAAATTTCAAAGGGATAGTCGGACAGAGTGGAATAATCTCTGTCAGCTATGACAACTTTGTTATCACAATGTTTGGGTAGACTAGAGGGTCAGTTGCAAGCACTTGAACCTAAACATAACACTCTCCAAGACTGGGAAGCAAAGTTTGCCATGCTTACACAGGAGTTACAGGAAGAGCAGGATGAAACTGCACATTATGACACACTACAATTTGAACTTCAGCAGTGCAAAGAGCAGCTACAGAAAGAGGTGGAAACAGGGCAAGCTAAAGATCAAAAGTATACACAAATGCAGTATGATTTAGACAGATGCACAGAACAGCTGAGGGCACTAGATGAAGAACTGAAGGTCTTAAGAGACTGTCTTCAAGAATTAAAAACTGCAGCAGGGGGAAATGTCAGGCAGCCCATATTATAGGGGCAGCAAAACCAGCTTATTTGTATCAACAATCAAGAGTGTTACAGACCCTCCCCAAATGGAATGATCGAAAAGGTATATTTTACATGTTAGCTTTTGAAGAATGGGTTAATTACACTGCAGGTGCAAATACATGGAATGATTCTTTGACCAAATCTTTTTGGACATTTATTCCCAAATGTTTTAAAACATTTATTCAGTTAAAAAACTATCCTCTTAACACTCAGCTGCAACGGATGACAGCAGTGTTACAGGCACTTGCGCAAGGACATCCATTAACTACTCGGTTGTTAGATCATTTTAATATTACCATTTCAGACAAAATGCTTAAATAGGCAGATCACTTTCAGTTGGCATATCAGGTAGTGTTTAATAAATCTGACGACGTTCATGGTGAACTGACAGAAAGATTTAGTAAACTTCAAAGACTCAGAGTGAGTTCAAAAAGTTCAGACAACATATGCAAACACTTTTTTCAGAAGTGCATAAAAGCTTTAAAGTCAGCAAAACAAAATACTGACAAATATAATCTGGTTAGTAAAGAGTTAAAGCAACAGCAGTTAACTGCGCTGATAAAAAATAATTTACAACATACTATTCTACATTTAGAAAATGGTTAAGCATATACAGCATAAACTTTCATTCAGTTAAAGCAAGGCACTTAAATTGTGATTTCCAAACCATTTCAAATAACAAAACAGTTCTAGGGTATTAAAATCAAATTAAAGTAGTTAAACGCAGTAAAGACACTACGTCACAAGACTGACATGCATGTATTTTCTTTTCATCTAACGTGCAGCAAAAGACCGACAACAGCAAATGTAAATCATGTAAATATATCTGTTTTAGGCATGTGTTAGTTAAGTCAATATCTATTTTGTTTCTTACAATATTTTGTAATGGTATAATAGCATCAAAAATAGCAAAGACTCCAGCAAAAATAGTATTCAAAAGCAGTATTATGCATAGTTACACAAATTACGAATGTTTATTATAATTTTAAGAGTTTTACAACTGCATTCTAATATCAAGTTGCAAGTATATTAACGAATGACTGAAGGTACAAGTAAGTGCTGAAAGAGTTATGGGTTAAGCATCTGGAATGCTCTGAAAGAAAAAAATATGTGAACTCAAATCTTTCCAGGCTGGAATGTGTAATTACAAGGAATGTTGCATAACATAAAATGTTACTGGTACTGAAATTTATAAGGTCAAGGAAACAAGACTGGTTGCTAGGCCAAATGGCTTACATTTTTCTAAAACATTATTGTTAAGTATTCATGTACAGCATTAAGCAAAAAGCACAAAAGTCTAATCATGTTTAGTAATTGTAATAAAATGTCACAATTATGCATACATGTCATTAATAATCTGTTTGCAAGTAAATACTACGAGTACAGTCAGTACATAAGCTATGGTATGCCGTTAAAATAAATTATGCAGGTCCCTTTACAAAAAGGGAGGGTACATGCAGCTACTAGTAACAGTAAATGTCTTTTCAAAATAAGTAAAAGTAATTCCTATTACAACTTTGACAGTATAGGCAACAGCAAAAGCTTTATAAAAATATTTTCTGTTTTTAAAAATAGCTAAAAAATAAGTAAATGTGTAAGACCAAAGTGTCACAGTCTAGGTAACAGCCAAAGGGCAAGCATACATTCAGTTCTCACAGCATAAAACAAACAATACTGCAATAAAATGATGTATACTACAGGGGGAAGGGCATGCTTTCAGTTTTACACTAACTGTGTAAACAGTGCTGCAAAAGGTATGTAATTAGCAGGCTTCAGTTTAATGCTAAGTTTGTAAACTGGACTAAGTGTACATCACAGCCATGTACATACAATTACAAAAACAATCTGTACAAGCAAGTGTATTCTGTACAGTATATAGTAAATGGTTTATCAATGTAAACAGAGTAACAAGTCAAAGCTTGACATTTGTGATGTTTTTTTCAAAAAAATAAGACTGCAATGCCTTTGTAATAAAATACGCAATCATTGTCAATAAATTACTGTATAGGACATCACTGTATTGAGTCATATTCAAATTCATCCAGTTCTAATAGTAATGGTTGTCATCATTGTGTTGACAATATAAAACTGTGTTAACTTGCTGTATTAAAAGAAATCTAAAGGTTTTGTTTCCCATTGTGTTTATAGTTAATAGCAATATAACTTGACTAAAAAGTACATACTAATGTAGACAGTTTTATTTAAAACAAAACAGAGGAAATGTATACAGTGATAGATATATTTAAAAATGTATAAATGTATGTGCACATCTATTTGCTAGTTAGATACATATATCCATCTGTACAATATTTGTAAAAATAATATTGTTAGTTAAATACATGTGTTTCTGTTTGCTAGCATACATATATTCTGGTACAGCTTGAGACAAGCTGAATGTTCAGTGTCTGGAACATGCTTCTAGGACTATAGATAAAAATACAACTGTGAGACAAGGCACGCAACATTCAACAAAGACATCTGTATTTTATTTGCATCATTCTGAACATCAAAACAGAGGAAATTACAATATTTCACGAATAAAACTTAGGAAAATGCTACACAAAATAGAACACAAGACAATTTCAGTTGTAAAAAGCATACAGCATGTACGTTTGGAAAGATAACATTTAACACAATTATAACATCTTGGTTAGCTAAACAAGGTCAGGCATACATAAAAGTAGAGAAACAATCAAAGACTGACATAAACATTTCAACAAACAGCTCTATCTCTATTCGATGCTGTACATTACCCCCCTGGAAATATAATAGTTTCTACAAGGAAAGATATCATGCAAAAATCTCACTGTGTAGACAATAATACAAAAATAAGAATAAACTCAACAGGGGAAGAAAAGGGTATGATTTCTACCAATACTTTGTTTATTTATATAAACAACACAGTAATACAAAAAAAGACCATGTGTTAAAATACTTACCATTTTGAGTAACAGGCCAATACGTCATACAGATCAAATGGTAAAAATACCATCCACTTGTACTATGATAGGACAACAATACCAAAAAAACAATATTGCACTTCAATATTACATTTCCAAGTTTTAAAAATACCAAATGCAGATTTAAAAGAGCTTGGTATAAAAACTAGTAGGACAAGATATCTCACAAATTGTACATTTACAAGCATAATAAAATCCCACTGTTTAGTAAGTCATTACAAGTATCTTTAATAGACAGATTACAATTTAGTATAAATGGACAATATTGCTTTCAAATTTCAAAATGTTTGTTAAAGTGGCACCACAGTTTGTATGTGTGGTTTCAAATAACCCAGTGTTAATAGTAAAAGACAAAAACAGAAGCTGACACTGCCCATAATTGGTAGGACATATTTAGAGGATGGTCATCATCTGGGACCAAATTGCTAAATTGGTTAATACATCCTGTGTTAATAGTTTTAAGAGTCATAATAATAATAACAGATTACAATTGCTTTTTATGTGCTGCAGGTTACAAAGAGTTACAATAACTCAGCAAGTTATGATTGTAAATATGAACAAAGTGGTAAATGCTGTAAATAGCAATGCTGACAAAATAAATGCAGTCTTTTCTTTAAATGAAGTTTAGTCCGTTCCTCAAACAAATTAAAAAAACAGGGAACTGAAAGAATACTCTGTTCTATATAGTATATACTGTTTTTTTCAAACTACTGCTACTATGATTATTAGCTTGAATAAAAGCTGCAAGAATAATATGAAATATAAACGGTTAATGTAGAAATAGAATAAAATGCTGAAAAATAAGAAGTAGTAAGTGTGCTGGCATAGCTTAGTTAAGATTTTGGCATCCATGTGAAGGAGTATGTTATTAAAAAACAGTCTGTAAAAATAACTACGTAGATGGCAGCTGCAAGGACATCCATGAAGTAAAGAGATGTAACATCAAGCAAGATAAAGTTGGAACATCAGATAGTGCTGGAACACCACGTTTCTTATAACGCAAGACTGAGTTTCCATGAATCAAACTACAAAGAACCGAGGACAAGGGAACAAAGGATACAAAGAAAGAACTGTTTTATGTCAGACTTTGAGAAAAATACCAGACCTTCAGGTATAAATGTGACTGTGCATAAACAAGCTTTTGGTATTTGCCATAGAGAGCTGACAGCATCTGTGTTACAGGCTTGCAGATTTGAAAAGAAAAATGTGATAGTAAAGCGTATTAACTGAAACAGTTATCTTTGTGTATTTATTGTACAGTACAATACAGTAATAAGACTAGTTGATTACAATAAATAGTTAAATGAACTGTGGTATGTATGCATGTAAATGCAAGTAACAGAAAGATAAACAGGAAGATGTGCATAGAATTCTTCAGTGGCTAAGACTCTTGCCACCCTTATAGTGCCTTTTTTAGACGATGTTCCAAAGACCAAATTACCATTGTAACAGCTATAAATAAATGCAATCTGAGGGTCATGCTGCTCAGTGCTAGAAGTCTAAATCTCAAGATGCACTTGCTCGAAGCAGTCCTCAAAATGGAGAAAATCTACATTTGTGCTGTAACAGACACCTGGTTTAAAGCAGCAGAAATCACCCCTGCGCTACCAGGCTATAACTCATTCCCCACCTTTCGGCCCCAGAACATGGACTGAAGCTCCAAATGAGGTGGTGTCTCCATATTCATAAAGGATATGCATACCTCCAGACTAGTAGCCCAGCATAATGCATCTAAGATACTTCAGGTACAATTAACATTGGGTAAGATGGCGATTCAGGTCATAGCCTGCTATAGGTCCCCAACCATGTCCCAAGACTCTCACTCCACATTCCAAAGCACCCTGGAAACGATTAGAGTCCAACCCAACACTCTCATACCAGGTGACTTCGACTACCCCTCCTTCAACTGGGAAAACTACTCATGCACCGATACACTGGACCAACGCTTCCTGGAATTCATCAGTTCCAATGCCCTGGACTAGCTCATTCTTACCCCCACTAGAGGAAGCAACATCCTTGACCTGATTATTACTAACATGGGCAACCGTTGCTCTGCACCAATATTCAATTCCTCCCTGGTCAGATCTGACCACAAAACTAATCACCATGGAAATCCACATCTCACCCACACCCCCCACAAAGGTAACCACCATGAAAAACTTCTCCAAAGTTGATTGGAGACTGGGCTACTAAAAACAGAGGTGGCTAACTTCATAGTACCCATGCCAATGGAAAATAGATGCATGACTGCCAAAATATACACCAATGCACTGTATGAACATGTACATAAATGCATGGAACTAGACATACCCAACAGAACCAAGGCACTCTCCTCCAAAAAAGGAAGCCAACCTGGTAGTCCCCTGCCATTAATAAACTCTACAACAGAAGGAAGAAACTGTTGTAGAAAAAGGTGAAGTCCCAAGACTGGAAAAACTCCCTTATTAGCCTCAACAAAAAGTTGAGATCCTTCATCAAAACCTCTAAAGCCAGCTACGAAGGCAGAATACAGCTTCCACAGGAACCAACAGTATCCCTGGATGTGTTCTACATTAACTACAAAGTGAACTGGCACCACATCTGTGTGCCCTGTTCAATCACAGCTTCACCTTAGGCTTTGTTCCTACCAAATGGCGCATTGCTACTGTCATCTCTCTCCATAAAGGAGGACCGACTACAGACCTGGAAATTATTGCCCCATTAGCCTGACGAGTCTGATATGTAAAGGCTATGGAGCGCATCATCGTGGACCTAATTAACAAGGATATAGGGAATCTCCAAACTCTAGATCCCATGCAGTTTGTTTTTTGAAAGGTAGATCATGCCTACTTAACCTGGTTGACTTCTTTGAGTCAGTCACCAGAGCTGTGGATGAGGGCAAGGCAATTCATACAGCTTACCTCGATCTGGCCAAGGCCTTTGATACCATTCCCCACTCAGGAATTATTGATAAACTCACCAAACTAGGCATCAACCCCTATATCACTAGGTGGGTTACAAATTGGCTCACAGATAGACCCTGTGGTGTGAAAGTAGCTGACTCCAAGTCAGACTGCCGATCAGTCATGAGTGGACTCCCACAGGGAACTGTCCTGGGTCCTTTCCTGTTTGGCATCTACTTCTCAGAAGTCCAGGCTTACATGGAGGGACTCTGGTTGACCAAGTTCGCAGACAACTGCAAGCTGTGAGCCATTATTAACTCCCCAAGTGATGTAGACACCCTACAGAAAGGCCTCACTGAGACCAGTGACTGATGTTGAAACCATGGCCTTAAGCTTAATGCCAAAAAATGCATCATCATCTCCTTTGGGAAAAACGCATTTTACACTAATTACCACATTGATGGGAGCCCACTGAACACTGAAGGAGTTATAAGAGATCTGGGAACACAGGTTGACAGCAACCTCTCCTTCGACCACCACATTGCCATTGTGGTCAGAAAGTCCTTCTGTGTGGCACATCTCATTACCAAGGGTTTTGCATCCATGAAGAAAGAGATCATCATCTCTCTCTACTCTTCCCTCATTAGGCCAGTCATCGAGTACAATGCCCCATTTGGCATGCACCTCACTAGACACATGCAACAGCTGGAAAGGTCACAAAAGTACCTCACAAAGAGGATCCTAGGCCTTAAATACATGTCCTACATGGACAGACTAAAAAAAAACTCCTTCTATTCTCTGTCTCATATCGTCTACTAAGAGGCGATCTCTGCTTGACTTACAAAGCCATGTCTGACCCAGCTCTGTTAGAAATGCTACATCTAAAGAAATCCCAATCCCTTAGCACCACACGGTCCAGAGACCTCATCCTCATTACCACAATTAACAGAACATGCTGGAGGGACAGGTTCATAACCCAGAGACTGCCCGTGCTCTGGAATAGACTTCCCATACATGTCGAGCAGAGCACCTTGCTGACCCTCTTCAAGAGAAATCTTGATGAGTGGATGGGAAATAGAAAGTTCACCCAGAGGATCACTCCAGTATCTCTACTTGATAGAGGCACTGGGAACTAACGTCGGGCGACATGATGCCAGGGCACTTCTATGGGCTAGGCTCGTAAAGTCTCCAGGGACATTAGCCTAGTACACACCTATGAACCTAATTACTGCTGATGCTTGATATAAATGGACAGAGTTTGTTTTCAGGAATTCTACTATCAAACATAAGAGGTCCCAGCACAAAACCCCAGGAGACTCCACTAGTGACTGGTCTCGTTGTGGTTGTAACTTCCCCTGTTTTGATTATCATGGAAAATATTTGTAAGAAATTGCCTGGTGATCAGATTTGCAGGGATAAAAGTACATAGCTCACATCCAGAATTCAAAGTGTTCATAGAATAAGCTTTCATTAAAACATTTTATATCTATTCCCTATCATCCATCTACAAATGGATTAGCAAAAAAGTTTGTATAAACATTTCACAAAACTATTAAAACCATGAATTGATAATACATCCTTATATCTTAAGACAGATAATTTGCATCCTGCATATCAAAATTCACATGCTGTCAGTATTACTGTAAGCTGTGGTTCCAGGTAGACCTAACAAAACAAGATGTTAGAAGGCAAGTACTATGCAAGCAGTTCCGGAATATAAATGACAGAATAAATGGAACTTATGCTGCTAGCCAGCACATGCTACCATGTGAACACCATGCTGGTAAATAGCAACTAGGACAAACTGTGCCATGACAGGCACCTCTAATGTACACAGAGTAGGAACAAGCTCATGGAGAAGACACAGATACCACATTTGCAGTGCCCACTTTATCAAAAAGCCTCACCCCTTTACACGATTTTTAAACTTTAACAATAGTTTACCACATGTGAACCTGTAGATGGAAAAGTAATCAGATTAATTCCCAAAGAGGAGTGAAGACCACAGTCATACTCAAAAAATGTGCATATCTGATGGAGTATCACAAGATGGACAATGATTAGCCAAGACCATGAATCCAGGAATACAGAGGACCAGACCCTTACTCTTGTCATGACGGATGACTCTTTGTGTACTCCAAGATGGATGGTGAATATAGGTGTCACGCCAACAATGAGTGATGATGACCTTTTGTTAAACAATGATGAAAGATTTTAGTGACAATATCCTGCATCTCCAGAGATACGATGACAGCAATGCTGAGCTGTTCAATATGCTAATTCTAATTATGGCTCCAACCTAAATGGAGTCTTGGAGACACTATATATAATGCATGTGGAGACCCCCACAAAGACTAAACTTGTGAGGTCAGAAAATATTATGAAAGCAAACAAAAAATGTAATTACAGTAATAACAAGTTATGCATGATGCATATTGTACTTTTCTGCAGTGGTAAGAAAGTGAAATAATGTATCCTATCATGAAAAATAACATTATAAATAAATATGCAACTGAACCTTGATTATGAGTTAAGAAGTACAACTAAATTATATTTTTTGAAATCTCTATCATTTATTACTACAACACATTTTCATTATATCTACAGGGCAGTCTTTTCTTAATTTCCAGGTTAAACATTCTCTAATGAAATCATAGTGAATAGTACACCATCATTATACTTGTAATATAATATTATTCAACCCAATGATTTTGTCATAGTTCAGATGTAATTCTTCATTGAAAAGTGTGTTCAGTTAATTCACCCGAACAAATACTAATGGTGCACATAATTTTCTAACAGAAACATACTAATATTTACATGCCTTAAATATAATATAAACATGAAAAATAAAAAAAAAGATGGAAATCTAAACTGAATCCATGAATCTTATGCATTAACATCCCACATTTGGATGGTATGAAGTGAGTAATGCTCATTAAACTGACAGTCTGCTTGGAAAATTCCAAAAGCAATAAGTAACTCTATTCTTCAGTTTCTACATTTCATGTTTCCAGTTTAGGAGGTTAAACTCTTCATCAGTAAGTCCTGAGTCTTTACTACTTAGTCCATTAAGGGTGACAAAAACTATACTTTTTAATCTTCTAATAAATTCTCAGCAAGAAAAACAATGAGATACACAGATAACCATGTGTGGCAGAGTTTTTCTGTTAGACTAACATTATACTGTTTCTTTGTATGTATACTACAACAATATGATAGCTAAAAAAATTACAAAGGTGATGTCAAAATTGATAGATATGGATCAATGTGGTTTTGTGGAAGGGAGGAAAACATTTGACAACATTAGCAGAACATTGATGATCCAGAAGGAAGCAGAATGTAAGAAACTACCACTATTATTGGTAGATCTTGATGTAGAGAAAGCATTTCACAGAGTAAGCTGGGAGTTTATGATTAGGGCAATGGGAGCATTTGCATTCTCTAATAAAATTATAAGGTTGATTAGGAGGATATATGAGGGTTTGGAGGTGAAAATTAAAGTGGGTGGGTTCCTCTCTGATAATTTCTGTTTGAGCAGAGGAGCCAGGCAGGGTGCCCTGTTTCCCCTTTGTTATTTACATTATATTTAGAATGGCTGGCAAAGAAAATAAGGGACTCAGAAATTCAAGTATGTAATTGTTATGGTAGTCAAGAAAAGCTGGCTGTATTTGTAGATGATATTATTTTATACCTGATAAAACCAGACAGTTTCAAATCTTTTCGAGATACAAAATTAATGAAGCTAAAACAAAGGCAATAGCTGTAAATTATGTACCCACACATGAGTTGGTTCAATAATATCCATATTTATTGGGACATGATAAAATTATGTATTTAGGAGTATGGAATAAAAGGATTCTGGTGTGGTAGCTAAGGATATGTGGGGAG
This sequence comes from Protopterus annectens, assembly GCF_019279795.1. Classification (NCBI taxonomy): domain Eukaryota; kingdom Metazoa; phylum Chordata; order Ceratodontiformes; family Protopteridae; genus Protopterus; species Protopterus annectens. The sequence continues at coordinate 1,922,886,401 of NC_056731.1, read as the reverse complement.
AGACTAAACAAAAGATAATACAAAAACTTAGAAATTGGAAGCTCTGTTTTAAGGATATGGATAGCAAGATACAAGCAGTTAAAATGTTTTTAGTCCCTTTAGTTTTATACACAGGTCAGACATATTTTTATCAACCAGAGAAGTTGTAGATAGCAATTAATAAAAAGCTGAAGGATTTTATCTGGGAGGGGAAGACGGCAAAAGTCAAGTGGGATAAGCTGATTTTTCTAACAGAACAAGGCAGTCTGGTATTACTCAATTTGAAGGGGTGTTTCAGAGCTACATGGTTATGGGTGCTATACACAGCACAAACAGAAACCTATAACTCAAAGTGGAAAGGGATGATGACTAAGTGGGAGAAGCTCAAGAAACAAGGAGAGACTAGGATTTTGGATGCAAATCCTTAAGGAGAATAACAATAACCATGCTGAATATTATATTCATAAAGTAGCAGAAAGTATTCTAAGAACTAATAAATCAAAAAAAGAGTGCTAGAGCAAAGCTAAACCCAAACGAGGTATGTCCAATTCGTTTATTAAATCCACACAGAGCAGCCGATACAAACATAAACACCTTCACACTTTAAATTTGCATTTTTGTCTCAATGAACAAGACTTCATCAGATGACCAGTATATAATCAGTTAATCATTTATATTAAAGTTAATTAGTAATGGGCCAATGAATTTAAATAAAATACATTTAAAAAGACCAATGATATTTAGGCTTAAAGCCAAAAGACTATTAAAACTTCATTTAAAACCATTTATACATATTATTTACACTTCTCATGAACTAATAAAACTTTGATGAATGAATCTTAAAAAATAATAAATACATAAATACAAATGTTGAACATCAACTGTTTTTAAAAAATATGTATAAAAAATGAGGTTAAAATTTTAACTATTCCTTTTGTATAATGTTATAAACTATGTAAAACCAAGGGAACATTGCCATCTCCTGGCAAAACATATTATTGCATTCTAAACCATTTCAAAGTTTAGCAGATCTTAATTTCAATAGTGGCAATATAGAGACGTAATCATTCAGCCCAGGAAAATTTCCTGCTTCAAGGGTAACTTGCCACCACAGTTCCCTGAATTCTATCCTGTCTTCTCATGGGCCACCCCTAATATCATTTTTTAATTTGTTCCAACACAAGGAAGGAGAATTTAGGTTTGGTACACAACTTTGAATGTTTGAACAAAGCACTGGTTTCCTTGCCAACTTAATAGCACTGACTATTATAACTGTGAAACAAAAGGAATAGTTTATTCGGCCACCTGCCTAGTTTGTAGTTCCTTCTCTGTTGGGAAAACCGAAAGAATGTTGAAAAGAAGGATCTACGAACATATCTATGATATGGCAGTTGGCAAGGAAACCAGTGCTTTCTTCTGTGAGCAGCTTCCATAAATATTCTGAACTTTTATTATGCATTATTTTATTATGCATTTCCTCTTCTTTGTCTTTGAATCAACTTTATCTCATGTTGTCATCTGGTGGCTGGTGTAGATGGTTAAGACTGTGGGCTGCAGTTCTTGCAGTACAGGGTTTGATTCTGTCAGCTCTCATTTGCCTGTTGTGCGACCTTGAGCAAGTCACTTAACCAGACATTGCTCCCAGGTCATCCCTGAAAAGGGACTGTATGTCCAGTCAGCTTACCTGGTTAACAAATGGGTAGGGTATTACTGACTCTCAGTCCTTGACTGCTGCACTTACTAATCGTATAGTCATTAACTGGTCATCCCTAGTCTCTATCAGTAAGAATGTAGCGCCCATCTCCACTAACTCATTTAAACAAGGTATTTTTGCAGTATTCAACCTTCCTTATAATTTCTGACTTTAGGATCACTTTAAACCTAATTTCTATCTAATTTCATTCTGTGTACCTCATATGCCACTCCATCTAAACTGCTTACAGTATACCAACCTAATCTTTTCTCTTATCAGAGAACTCTTTATTTTAGGATGCCCATATTACTGTATCTTATGAGCAGAAGCATGTTAATCTGTATTCTCAGTTCTTTGTCACTTGGTAGTTGATTTTAGGTGTCCATGGCTTACTTTAACACATAAGAGAAATCACTTATCTTCCCACTGTTTAACCAAAAAAAGACACTCTTATACTTTTCCTTATAGGTCCTCCTTAAATCAGTCAAATATTTCTGTTTAGCTACATGAGATTTTGTCAATTATAAATCAAACATTTTCATTTGGACTGCACTAGAGTAAAATGTCATCAGCTTTTCCCTGGACACTATGTTTTCCACCATCACATATAAAATATATAAAAATATTTTTAATTATCTTCAAGAGCTGTCCCAGCATGTCCAGTGGGAAGGACTGGAACATATAAAGTAACAAAGAAAGCAGAAATAAATCCACATTTACAGCCTGTCATCTGACTCCAGTGTTACTATTTCCATCTTTTTCATAGTCCAAATTCAACATCTTCATGAATTCATCATAAGACTTAGTCACCAAGTCCCGGATTGACTTTCTTAGCCAAATCCCAAATATTTGATATGGGAAGTGCCCCACAAGAATCTATATTTTAGTCTCAAACTTCTTGGTTTTACATAATTTCTTACCTCTTCTTTAGTTTTAGTCTTGTTAATATTATAATCAGAAGTATCAAACAT
>NC_056731.1:1922836258-1922878758 GCF_019279795.1 Protopterus annectens | reverse complement strand
AGAAATAGAAAAAAAGAATGTGGATGATAATTAGAACTCTGCAGTCTTCATGTATATTCTTCTAAAACTGGCACATAAACTCATGTCTATTTCCTTCATGAACATCTTGATATTAGCAGATGTTGTCTAATGTATTTTATTCCCTTCCTAAAGTAGGTAGAGTTTCCAGATTTTCCATTACCAAATAATTTGTTACTCTTTCCTTACATTACAGACTACCACTGCTGTTGACTCATCAGCATCTAATGTGCATGTTCTTCAAGTTACACTAAGTAGACATGCAGATTTATGCACCACTGTCCCAAGGAAAGCCACTACCTTATGATAAAAAAGTTTCATCTGTTGTTGCCCATTTCTCTGTACAGTCTTTTAACTGTCACCCATGTCTATAAGCTATTCCACTTAAACCACTGTCCTTGTGAAACATCTATTTTTTTCTTTTTGTTTCTGCTGCCTGTTGAGCATTCATCCCTCTCTTGGCCATTTGGCATATTCATTCCTCATCATGAGTGCAAGCATAATCATTCAGTCAACCATCAAGGGTGGTTTGAGATTTTTGTATTTTTGTCCCTAAACCCACTGCACATATCCTGTACAACTGAAGCATTCAGCATGCTGTGAACGTGTTAGGGATGGTGTGATACTTGCTTTGTGTGGTGAAATTACCCTTCAAGACTGCCCTGCCTCACTGAAGCCAACACTTCTAAGTGATACGCAATCTCCATAGGGATATCACCATAGAAATGTGCTCTGCCCCTTCCTGCCAAGAGTGGTGAGCCAGCAAAGCCACATCACTCCTCCCTTCCCTCACGCCAACTCCAAACAGTACCCAAGCTGCTATTCAGAGTCAGGTTGCCTGAGTTGTAGAAAGGGCTTTATCCCTTTATGCCAAAAGAGCTGGTTTTCACATCTTAATGTTTATTTCAGAACCCTGCATTCTTTATTAGGCTCATCACATGCACTCAGGCCACCCTGCATATCTGTACTTGCAGTAGCTATCCATTTTCCTGCTTCAGGCTTAGTATATGGAACTCAGTCGCCATGGATAAAGCACATTCTTTAAATGTATTTTCATCATAACTAAAATCTTAGTCTCAGAACCCAGATGTCAGAGTGTTGTATCAGTGTCGTGTAGACATAGTCATTACTTTCTAATGCTATGATGACTTCCCTGGTGATATATACATGTCCTTTTAGGTGTACAGGACTATTTTAATTTGCTACATTTGTTTAGATTCCTTTTTGGAAAATTTTTTTTTCTGTTTTTGACTGTAAGTTGTTATGAATGAGAATGTGTCAGAGTCCCTCTCTCACTTTTCCCCACTCTAGTGTGATCTTGGAGTTGGTATATATAGTTAGGGGGGTGAAGCTCCCACATGGGTGGGCTTGAAATACTGCTGTTTGTGAGATGGGGAAGTGTTGGCCAAGTGGTTATGTCCCCTGTCTCACAGGTTCAATGAACTGCATGTTTGATGGATGGAGTCTCGATGCTTTACATTCAATGATGTGCCAATCAATAGTTCGTCCTTTTGACACAATTAACCATAGACCCAATCCCTTGTACCATCTACAGTTGCAAACAACACAGCTGAATCTCCTCAAAATCACCATATAGGACAACTGTAGAAAGCATTTCATTTCAGGCTGTAAAACTGTCATTGAGCAGATAAGAAGCCGCAACTTAACAATTTTAATTTTTTTTGTTTTGTTTTTCAGGTTTGGTAGGAGACGAGTTGTTGTGCAGAAAGGCCACAGAGGAAACAGTTTCTATTTTGTGTTCTCCGGACGAATTGCTGTGACACAAGACAAAGATGGCAGCAGTGCCTTTCTTGATTCTGAACCAATCCTGCTGAAGAAAGGGGCTTGCTTTGGAGTAAGCTTTATACTATCTGCAGAAAAGTAGAGCTAAAGATGATATTTTCTTTCTATTGTTTAGATGCTGCCTTTAAAAGGTCATTTATACAATGGTCTGAGCCTTCCTTCACATAACTTTCAGTGATGCTTCCAGTCCTGTGGTTACTTTAACAAACACCCCACAAGCATGCATGTTTTCTAAAATATTCTGCACCTTTTTTATCAAAACACAGAACTCTCATATAGTTTCTAGTATGTTTTCATAGACATTCTTCTACTTGGGGTTGGGAGGGTGGTCTAATGGTTAAAGCGTTTGCCTTACAAACACAAGGTGCAAGGTTTGAGTCTCACAAGGGATAATTGGCTAGGCTTAAAATGGTTTTTTATGACAAGGGTAATCAAATAAAGCAGTTTTTGACATTTGGTAGCATGTTAAAGTCACTAGGCAGAGGTGCCTACATTCAGGGATGAAGCAAGGGCATTGATCTGAAAAATAGCTTTGTCTGAGTCTTGCAGTTACTAGGTGAATTCTGATTTCTAGACGCATAAGCTCAAAATGCACTAAATAGGATATTTGCACCAGCACAAAATAACATGCACATGCCTCACAACCTCTTAGAACAATCATTTTGGATAAATCCAAAAATTATTGGGAGACAATGGCCCAAAATGAGGGACAGATTTTATATATTGCTCTTATAAAATTATAAAGCAGATAGAATAATATGGTTTGCATTAGCATGCCTTCTCTGCATGATATAACGTCTGAAACTCAAACATATTGTCATTATTTAGTGCCTGCAATCTTCAATTATCTGTCAGAAAACCACAAATATTATGAGGAACAGACCAAAAATATGAACAAAAAATCTGGACATTCTGCAAAATTCTGGACAGTTGAGAGGTATGCCTGCAAAATCTCAAAAGCTTTGCTTTTGTCTTGCAACAATTTCAGATGTGAGTAGATCAGGTGGGAGATAGTGATAAGGTCTGTTTTAATTGCGTATTACATTGTAGAAATACATCTCAGATATTTCAGATTCAGTAGATTATGATTTATATTTTGCAAAGCTAGTTGTCCAGTTGCCTGATATTTCTTGCAGTGTTCATCCTTATTCATATGGAATTGTGTGCACTGGTAGAACCAGCATACTCTCGCCTTTCCTTTTCTGTCTTCTTCTTATTTCCCTTTTCATCAGATTCATGTTGACTCAGATCCAAGGATATTCCAAGGTCATTGAGCCTCATAACCATTCATGTCTTCCCAGTACCGTCCCTCAGGCAGCATCTCCTTTCTCCATGAAGACCAATAGTGCAGTACCATTTGTGGATATCCATTCAGTCATCTGGTTTATGTTTAAAAGAAGATAGTGAGGAACACTACTTACCATGCAGGACACTACTTATCATGCAGGACACTACTTATCATGCAGGAGCTGTTTATTCCAGAGGTTTGGGTGGTGCTGGGTTATAAACTTGTCCCTCCATAGAGTTTTAGTTATCTTTTGAAGATTTAGGACCTTGATTGTAGTATTGTTGGAGATACTGGCCCTGTGGTGAAACAGTGTGATCACTAATGGTCTGGTAAGTAAGACATAGAGCTCTCCTAAAAAATCTACAAAATACTGAATTCAGAGATAGAGCTTCCAGCTGCTTTTGGTAGCTCAGGGACTTAGACCTCTGATCTTTTTGTTAGGAACCTTTAGTGTATTTTTAATTGCTTGATATATTTAGTGCAATACATCCCAAAGGGGACATTATATTCAATAACTGGCCTGATCAATATTGAGTGTTATGGAGTGATTGCTCATTTAAACCCATTGTCACGTGATGGCCAAAGAAAGGGAGCCTTTAATCCAGGTACTTATGTCCCTGACTACATTTTTTGTTTTCTTGAGAGGAGAGGAGAGGATGGCCACCAAATGTGATGATACTTCACTTTTTAGCATTTAGTTTGACCCCTTTTTAGTGCACTAAGAATTTACTAGGGTGAGTTCATTCTGGAGGATTTAGGTATCATAGGTACATTTAATAGCAATCCCCTTTTACAATTATCTACAAACTTTGTTAGCCAAAGGTACTGGGTCTTGGAGATCTGAGAAGTAAATATCAAAAATGAGTGGTTCCAACATCGAGCCCTGGGGGACACTGCCGGTCACTTCCTTACTTTCTGATGAAGCATCTGCTACTTGTACTGTGTAGGTTGTGTCCTTCAAACAGTTTGCTATCCGTCTTACCACATATGGTATGATTTTTTAAAGCCTTTAGATTTTGTATAATGCCAGCATGGGAATGGTGTCAAGAATCTTGGCCAGGTCAAGATATGCTATGTGCACTCAATGGCTACCATCTGCAGACTTTGTAACCTTTTGAATACATTTACCAGATTAAATAGATAGGATATCCTTCACAAACCCAAACTGTTGAGGGTCATGTCTAACAAGATTATCTGTATCACAGTTACTCACTAACAGTAATTACAAACACCTTTGCTTTGAATCCTTTTCACTGAAAACCACTTTAGTAGTAAACAAACATACTTTTTTGTAGGGAAAAGGCTTCCTGCACTTTCCATATTGGAGGAGATCCTATACCTCAACCTTAACTTCATCATTGCATAACAGTGGGGAAATGAACAACCAAGTTAAATGATTACTGCAAGTGGTTTTCAGCAGCATGTATTCACAATAACAACATGCTTATTAGCAGTTATACAATCAATTGATTTCCCTTCCCTCTCCTGTCCTCTCTGCAGTAAACTACACCTCATTTTGTGGTGATACAGTGGTGCAGTATCGCATAAGAGTGAACTAAACCACACTCTGTGGTCATACAGTGGTGCAGTATAGAATTAGAGGGAACTAAGCCACACTCTGTGGTCATACAGTGGTGCAGTATAGCATAAGAGTGAACTAAACCACACTCTGTGGTCATACAGTGGTGCAGTATAGCATAAGAGTGAACTAAACCACACTCTGTGGTCCTACAGTGGGTTGTATAATGTAAGAAGGAATTACACTACATCCTTTGGTCACATACTGGGGTAGCATAAAATAATATTGAATCACAGAGTGGGGCAGTTTAACATTAGAATGAACTATACCAGATTCTGTAATCGCAAATCGAGTCAGTACAACATAAAAATAATCTGTACCAGATTCTTTCTGTGGTCATACAATGAGGTAGCATAAGTAAATGTGAACTATACCACACTTTGTGGTCAGAAAGTGAGGTAGTATGACATAAGGTTGAACTCAAATACATTCTGTGGGTCTATATTATAACATCGAAGTCTTAAAACTTCGACTGTTATAATATATCGAACCCTATGCACCAAACGCTGAAAATAGCGAAGCTGCAGCATATCAAATACTTTCCTAGGGAAAGTATTTGGTGGGCTGTTTCTGCAGCTTCGCTATTTCTTCGACTGTGGAGCGAAGGTTACAGACCGGGTTAAGGTAAGTGTGCGAACAGATCATGTTAAGGTGAGTGTGTGATAGTTAGGGACCTTAGGGTTAAGGAGCAAGTAAGGTGAGTGAGCGATAGGGACCTTAGGGTTAGGGAGTGGGTAAGGTAAGTGTGCAATAGTTTATTTTTATTTATTTATTTTTAGTTTATATTTGTTAACCAGGATAGTCCGACTGGATACGTGTCCATTTTCAGCGGAGGCCCGGGGAGAAAAGCTCCAAATCTCAGATACAAGCAATAACAGTAATAAGCATAGCAGATTACAAGAAGAACAGCAATTATAGAGGTGATACATTATTCAAGAGTCGGTTAACTAAAACAGAGTAGGAATTACATTCACATAGAAGAAAAAAACATAAGAATTTAAGAGTTTTTCATTAATTATGGCACTAGGGTAAAAAAGTAGATACTTAAAGCAGCCCTATGGAATATACATTTTGCAATATAGCATTTTTTATATAGTTAAATATTATGTAGTATTCTACAGATATTGGCACAAATAAGCATTAGTTAAGAGAGTATAATTGACAGGGTGTCTATGGAGATTAATCTGGGTTAGTGCAGGGGCAGAGCCAGTGGTTTTTAAAATATTGTTTAAGGCCTTTTTAAAGAGATTGAGAGAGGGTTCAAGTGTAAGGTTGGTGGGGAGTAAGTTCCAGGTTTTGCCAACAAAGTTGGTAAATCGTGAGTCTCCATCCCAATTAATAGCTCTTTGAGTCTGGACCATTACTTTGTTAGCTGAGTGGAGTGGCCTGGGGTGACAGTACAGTTTTATAATGTTTGTAAGAGCAGGTGTTTTTTCTGGGTGTGTGAGAATTTTGTGCGCAACTATGTGCTGGTTGAACCGAAGTAGGTTAGGGAACTCTAACCACCCTAGGAGCTCAAGGTTTTAGCAGTGATGGGTCCTGTATGTAGAGTTGGTAGCAAATCTAGCTATATGGTTATAACTACAGGGGAGTTTATTCATTTCAATCTTATTCAATTTGGAGAGTGTAGGGGAAGCATATAGCAGGTTAGAGATTAGATGAGTGTGGGCTATAGAAGTACAGGCTAGTGGGGTTAGAAAAGGTTTATTTCTGTATAGTGAGCCGAGTTTTTGGTTAACAGCTTTGATGGTTTTATTTACATGTAAGTCAAATTTGAGATTGTTGTCAATTATAACCCCTACTAGCTTAGTGCTGATGTCTGGGAGAAAAGAGGTGCCATTGCTGGATGCTATGGAGAAAGAAAGAGAAGTAGATCGACTGGTAGGGGTGAAAAGTAGTCATTTAGTTTTGTTAGGGTTTAAGAGCAAGCATTTATTAACTAACCAGGTTTCAATTGTATTAAATGTAGTTTGGGTTAGGCTTTGAAGGTCTGATGGGGAGGAGGCAGAACAGATAAGAGTGGAGTCATCTGCGTATTGGATGCAGGTGGCTTCTGGGATGGCTACATGAAGGTTATTAATGAAAACAGAAAAAAGCAGGGGACCTAAGATGGAGCCCTGAGGGACTCCAAGGGCGAGAGGTAGGAGTGCGGACAGTTTGCCTGCCATAGAACTGCTTGTTTTCTTCCACCCAGACAGGATGTAAACCATTGAATAGCATATTTGTCCAGGGATATGCCTTCTAGAGAGTGGATTAGTAACTGATGGTTGACCATATCAAAAGCCTTTGACAGATCAAGAAAGAGGGCTGAGGAGAGCAAATTAGAATTCCAGTTTAGGTTAATAGTGTTGGTAAAGGAAAGGGGGCAGTTGTGGTACTATGATGTGGCCTGAACCCATGCTGAGAATTGGCCAGTAGGTTGTTCATTGTAAGATAGTGAATGAGTTGCTTATGTATGCATTTCTCCATTATTTTGGCTAGGGGTGAGAGAATGGCTATAGGTCTATAGTTGGATAGCTCAGTAGAGCAACCCCCTTTGTGGAGAGGAATAACATGGGCTGTTTTCCATATTGAAGGAATGGAACATTCTGATAGGGTCCTATTGATCAGTATTGAGATGGGATAAGCAACTACATCTGCAGCTATATGAAGATACTCAGCAGGGAGATTGTCTGCAGATGGGGTGGTGGGTTTTAGCTTTTTGAGTAGTGAGTGGATAAGAGTGGTAGGGACAGGTTGAAAGTGAAAGAGAGGATGTGAGGTGTCAGTGATTGAGGATGAGAGGGGGTTATCAGGAGTGAGTTGGCTAGCTAGGGTCTGGATAGTTTCGGTGAAAAAATTATTAAAGGCATTAGCAATATCCTCAGGTGGCTTTTGACTGGAGTTAGAGGGAACAGGAGTGGTAGATTGTCCAGGGTGGAGTAGTCGATTTATACCAGCCCAGAATTTTTGTGGTTTATTTTGGTGTTTATGTTGAAGATTTAGGTATCCATGCAAACAGTTAAAGATTTCTTACAAGTACAGCCTCCTAGATTTAGCAGGAATTGGCCTTCAAAAAACTGGTCCTTTCCCTCTTCAGACAGGCCTCAGAGGGGTAGATATAGATGCTCCAGAGGGAGGCCTCAAACAAAAGCTGCTTATAGACCAAGACAGTGGACTGCTTCTACCCCTAGGGGAGGAGAGGACAGGTCACAATCTCAAAGGAAACAAACTCAATGACTCCCTCTGTTGGGCTACAGGAACGTCTTGCCTGGAAGCCCCTCTCGGAGGAAAACTCTCTCTTTTTTTATCAAAATTGGACTCAAATAACCCAAGACAAATGGGTTTTGGATGTGATTTTAAGAGGTTACAAATTCCATTTTCATACCTTGCCAAGGCCAAGCGGATGGCCAGACCTTCCAAAACATCAATGGACGGAGGCCTTAAACCAGGTGGAAGCTCTTTTGGCTATGAATGCCATAGAACTGGTTCCTCTTTCAGAGATGGGAAAAGGGTTTTACTCAAGGCTTTTTCTAGTCCCAAGGAAGCAAAATTCATGGAGACCCATTCTGGATCTGTCGGTCTTGAACACCTTTCTAGAGATTCCAAAATTCAAGATGCTTACTCTACAGCAGTTACTTCCAATGCTGTCCAAAGATGCATGGATGGTAACTTTGGATTTAAAGGAGGCATATTTACACATTCCCATCAGGCAGGATCGCAGAAAATACCTCAGGTTCAAGGCCGGATCGAGGCACTTTCAATTCTCTGTGCTGCCCTTTGGATTGTCTACTGCGTCCAGGGTCTTCACCAAATGCCTGGCTCCAGTAGTAGCTTACTGCAGACTCAAGGGAATTCAAATTTACCCTTATCTGGATGATTGTCTAATTCAGGCAGACAGCAAGGATGTCTTACTCCAGCATCTAGAATTTGTACAGAGCCTCCTCAAGTTCCTGGGATTCTCTGTAAACATAAAAAAGTCAAATTTGACACCATCACAACAGATAACTTTTCTGGGTGCTCTTCTAAACACTGCAACCCAGATGGCATTTCTGACATCTGAAAAACAATTACAGTTGGCTTCAACTTTCTAAGCCTTGGCAACTCTAACCCAACTATCTGCAAGGAAATTCCTGCAGGCTTTGGGTTACATGGCCTCCTGCATCCTTCTCGTACCATATGCAAGACTACACATGAGGAAAATACAGTGGTACCTAAAAGGTGTATGGTCTCAGCATTGCCACAGTTTGGACATACTGATCCCTGTCCTTCCTTGCCTTCAAAAGGAATTTCTTTGGTGGTCCAGGGCATGTGCTCTAAACAAAGGGAAACCCTTCCGTCTGCCTCCTGCCACTCAGATTCTAACCACGGACGCCTCGGATTATGCTTGGGGAGCCCATTTTCAGGGCAATTGTCTGCAGGGCCTTTGGACAAAGGATCAGAAACACCTGCATATCAACTTAAAGAAAATGTTAGCCGTTCAGAAAGCTCTACTGGCCTTCAGGAATCTCATACAACCAGGACAACTACTAATACGGGCGGACAACACCACAGTTATGTGTTACATAAATAAGCAAGTGGGATCTCATTCCTACCCCCTTTGCAGACTAGCCATGGATTTATGGAACACAGCTCTAGCTTGCAATCTGGATCTTCAAGCTCAGTTTCTACCAGGGAAACAAAACTTCCTGGCAGACAGTTTGAGCAGAAACCTTTCGGATCCACACGAGTGGATGCTGGACACCAAAATATTCAGGATGATAACAGCAGTATGGGGATGTCCTCACATAGACCTCTTTGCATCCCATCTAAATCATCAGCTACAGAATTTTTGCACTAGGACTTTCCACAGAGGATCTTGAAAAGTGGATGCCCTGTCATTTAGTTGGAGGAACCTCTCGGGATATGCCTTTCCGCCTCTTCCTCTTCTTCCACAAGTTTTATTGAAGATAAAACAGGACAAGCCCAAGATGATAATCTTGCTGGCTCCAAATTGGCCTTGGCAGTTTTGGTATCCAACTCTAAAAAAACCTATGCCTGGAGCCCCCTTGGGTTTTACCTCAGTCTCCGAACCTTCTGTACCAACATCAGGGTCAGGTTCTACACTCTCATGTCAGAACTCGCAGCCTGGTTAATCCAGGGCCTTTGATTTCTTCTTTCCTACCCAAGCAGGTTATGGATGTCATTTTAGAAGTCAGATGTCCTAGCACTAGAAAAATGGAAAAGATTTTGCTCCTGGATGCAGGCTCAGGATTCTGATCCTCTTCTTCCTAACATTACTTTAATTTTACTTTACTTGACAGATCTCTTACATAAGGGTCTCTCTTTCTCTTCCATTAAGATACATGCCTCTGCTATTTCTGCTCATTATAATACAGACCCTCCCATCTTTTCCCACCAGCTCATGAGACAGTTCCTCCGAGGAGGTAAGAACTTAAGACCTCCTAGATCTCCTCCCATTCCTGCTTGGGATCTCAACTATGTTTTGGAAAAACTAACCTTGCCTCCTTTTGAGCCTGCCGCTTCTTCTGACATCAAGTTTTTATCTTGGAAGACAGCTATCCTGTTAGCACTAACCTCTGCCAGGAGAGTTTCAGAGTTACAAGCTCTTATATGTTGTGGAACCTTATATTATTTTTCATCAAGACAGGTTATCTTTGAGGACTAATCCTACCTTCATGCCTAAGGTGGTTTCCAAAGTGGCTTTAAATCAAACTATCCACTTGCCAACCTTTTTCCCCACTCCTCAAAATAAAGGGGAAAGGATCTTACATTCCTTGGATGTACACAGACAACTACGTTTTTACCTGAACAGAACCAAGGACATCAGAAAATCAGAACAATTGTTTGTTTCTTATGCTTCAAGTTCCCAAGGTAAAGCCATTTCAAAACAAACCATTTCTAAATGGATTGCTCATGGAATCAGATTTTGTTATTCACACCATGGAAAGCAAATCCCAGGGAGCATACGAACTCATTCCACCAGAGCTGCTGCCACTTCTGCGGCCTTCCTCAGGGGAGTTCCTACCAAAGACATTTTGGAAGCTGCAACTTGGAGTTCAGTGCATACTTTTTCTAAGCACTACAATCTACATCTCTACTCTAAGTCTAGGGCAGGTTTTGCCTCTGCAGTCTTGCAGGGCCTTTTAGCCGCTCCTTCTTCTTTATGACCACCTCCCTTTCTTTCAGCTTTGGGATTCTACCCTACAGTCATGACTGCAACAGTGAAACATGATGAACATAGTACAGTTGTGTACACCTACCATAAATGTAGATGTTCGAGTGTCTTCACTGTTGCAGTCTGGCTCCTCCCTCCTGTCCCTCTTATTTTTTACTTTTGTGTATTTCCGTTTTTCACCATTCTTCTGAGGTGTATTTGCAAAGGTTATGGGACCTTTTTCATTTTGGGACTCCTGGCATCTGAGGCAAGAAAAACTGGAGAAGATGGTGTCGGCTGTCAGCTTTATACTCCTGGCGCGCTGACGTCAGGGAGCAAGGTTGAACAGCCGATGCCAGACCCAGACTTTGGGATTCTGGCCGACCGAGGGCTGCCTGCCGGCAGGGGAGAACCCCTACAGTCATGACTGCAACAGTGAAGACACTCGAACATCTACATTTATGGTAGGTGTACACAACTGTACTTTCTGAGTGTTCGATGTTATAGTCTTTCGATCAAAATGGTTAGATATTATAACATTCGAAGTTTTAAGACTTCGATGTTATATTATAGACCCCATTCTGTGTGGTCAAACAGTAGGGAGGTAGAATATAAGAGTGAAATATACCACATTCTTTTGCCGCACAGTAGAGCAGTATAACATACAAGTGAACTATACCACATTATGTGGTCACACAATGGAGTGGTATAATATAAAAGTGAATTATATCAGATTCTTTTGTCACATAATGGGATAGTGTAACATAAGATCAAAGCAGATCACATTCTGTGGTCTCACAGTGTGGTAGTATAACTTAGCAACAAACTATGTCAGAACAGGATTACATAAAAATATGAATGGATTGTACCCCATTCTGTAGTCACACATTTGAGCACTATAACATGAGTGAATTGTAAAACATTCTGTAGTCACACATTGGGCACTATAACATGAGTGAATTGTAAAACATTCTGTAGTCACACATTTGAGCACTATAACATGAGTGAATTGTAAAACATTCTGTAGTCACACATTGGGCACTATAACATGAGTGAATTGTAAAACATTCTGTAGTCACACATTTGGGCACTATAACATGAGTGGATTGTAAAACATTCACTGTAGTCTTACATTTGAACACTATAACATGAGTGAATTGGACCCATTCTGTAGTCACACATTTGGGCACTATGGTGGTGCACCCCATTACCCCATTCTGTAGTCAGACAGCAAGGATGTCTTACTCCAGCATCTAGAATTTGTACAGAACCTCCTCAAGTTCCTGGGATTCTCTGTGAACATAAAAAAAGTCAAATTTGACACCATCACAACAGATAACTTTTCTGGGGGCTCTTCTAAACACTACAACCCAGATGGCATTTCTGACATCCGAAAAACAATTACAGCTGGCTTCAACTTTCAAAGCCTTGGCAACTCTAACCCAACTATCTGCAAGGAAATTCCTGCAGGCTTTGGGTTACATGGCCTCCTGCATCCTTCTCGTACCATATGCAAGACTACACATGAGGAAAATACAGTGGTACCTAAAAAGTGTATGGTCTCAGCATTGCTACAGTTTGGACATACTGATCCCCATCCTTCCTTGCCTTCAAAAGGAATTTCTTTGGTGGTCCAGGGCATGTGCTCTAAACAAAGGGAAACCCTTCCGTCTGCCTCCTGCCACTCAGATTCTAACCACGGATGCCTCGGATTATGCTTGGGGAGCCCATTTTCAGGGTAATTGTCTGCAGGGCCTTTGGACAAAGGATCAGAAGCACCTGCATATCAACTTAAAGGAAATGTTAGCCGTTCAGAAAGCTCTATTGGCCTTCAGGAATCTCATACAACCAGGACAACTACTAATACGGACGGACAACACCACAGTTATGTGGTACATAAACAAGCAAGTGGGATCTCATTCCTACCCCCTTTGCAGACTAGCCATGGATTTATGGAACACAGCTCTAGCTTGCAATCTGGATCTTCAAGCTCAGTTTCTACCAGGGAAACAAAACTTCCTGGCAGACAGTTTGAGCAGAAACCTTTCGGATCCACATGAGTGGATGCTGACACCAAAATATTCAGGATGATAACAGCAGTATGGGGATGTCCTCACATAGACCTCTTTGCATCCCATCTAAATCATCAGCTACAGAATTTTTGCACCAGGACTTTCCACAGAGGAGCTTGAAAAGTGGATGCCCTGTCATTCAGTTGGAGGAACCTCTCGGGATATGCCTTTCCACCTCTTCCTCTTCTTCCACGAGTTTTATTGAAGATAAAGCAGGACAAGCCCACGATGATAATCTTACTGGCTCCAAATTGGCCTTGGCAGTTTTGGTATCCAACTCTAAAAAACCTATGCCTGGAGCCCCCTTGGGTTTTACCTCAGTCTCCGAACCTTCTGTACCAACATCAGGGTCAGGTTCTACACTCTCATGTCAGAACTCTCAGCCTGGCAGCCTGGTTAATCCAGGGCCTTTGATTTCTTCTTTCCTACCCAAGCAGGTTATGGATGTCATTTTAGAAGTCAGACGTCTTAGCACTAGAAAATCTTATGCAGGAAAATGGAAAAGATTTTGCTCCTGGATGCAGGCTCAGGATTCTGATCCTCTTCTTCCTAACATTACTTTAATTTTACTTTACTTGACAGATCTCTTACATAAGGGTCTCTCTTTCTCTTCCATTAAGATACATGCCTCTGCTATTTCTGCTCATTATAATACAGACCCTCCCATCTTTTCCCACCAGCTCATGAGACAGTTCCTCAGAGGAGCTAAGAACTTAAGACCTCCTAGATCTCCTCCCATTCCTGCTTGGGATCTCAACTATGTTTTGGAAAAACTAACCTTGCCTCCTTTTGAGCCTGCCGCTTCTTCTGACATCAAGTTTTATCTGGGAAGACAGCTATCCTGTTAGCACTAACCTCTGCCAGGAGAGTTCAAGAGTTACAAGCTCTTATATGCTGTGGAACCTTATATTATTTTTCATCAAGACAGGTTATCTTTGAGGACTAATCCTACCTTCATGCCTAAGGTGGTTTCCAAAGTGGCTTTAAATCAAACTATCCACTTGCCAACCTTTTTCCCCACTCCTCAAAATAAAGGGGAAAGGATCTTACATTCCTTGGATGTACACAGACAACTACATTTTTACCTGAACAGAACCAATGACATCAGAAAATCAGAACAATTGTTTGTTTCTTATGCTTCAAGTTCCCAAGGTAAAGCCATTTCAAAACAAACCATTTCTAAATGGATTGCTCATGGAATCAGATTTTGTTATTCACACCATGGAAAGCAAATCCCAGGGAGCATACGGACTCATTCCACCAGAGCTGCTGCCACTTCTGTGGCCTTCCTCAGGGGAGTTCCTACCAAAGACATTTTGGAAGCTACAACTTGGAGTTCAGTGCATACTTTTTCTAAGCACTACAATCTACCTCTCTACTCTAAGTCTATGGCAGGCTTTGCCTCTGCAGTCTTGCAGGGCCTTTTAGCCGCCCCTTCTTCTTTATGACCACCTCCCTTTCTTTCAGCTTTGGGATTCTACCCTACAGTCATGACTGCAACAGTGAAACATGATGAACATAGTACAGTTGTGTACACCTACCATAAATGTAGATGTTTGAGTGTCTTCACTGTTGCAGTCTGGGTTTCCCTCCCTCCTGTCCCCTCTTATTTTTACTTTTGTGTATTTCCGTTTTTCACCATTCTTCTGAGGTGTATTTGCAAAGGTTATGGGACCTTTTTCATTTTGGGACTCCTGACATCTGGGGCAAGAAAAACTGGAGAAGATGGTGTCGGCTGTCAGCTTTATACTCCTGGCGCTCTGACGTCAGGGAGCAAGGTTGAACAGCCGATGCCGGACCCAGACTTTGGGATTCTGGCCGACCGAGGGCTGCCTGCCGGCAGGGGAGAACCCTACAGTCATGACTGCAACAGTGAAGACACTCGAACATCTACATTTATGGTAGGTGTACACAACTGTACTTTCTGAGTGTTCGATGTTATAGTCTTTCGATCTAAATGGTTAGATATTATAACATTCGAAGTTTTAAGACTTCGATGTTATATTATAGACCCCATTCTGTGTGGTCAAACAGTAGGGAGGTAGAATATAAGAGTGAAATATACCACATTCTTTTGCCACACAGTAGAGCAGTATAACATACAAGTGAACTATACCACATTATGTGGTCACACAATGGAGTGGTATAATATAAAAGTGAATTATATCAGATTCTTTTGTCACATAATGGGATAGTGTAACATAAGATCAAAGCAGATCACATTCTGTGGTCTCACAGTGTGGTAGTATAACTTAGCAACAAACTATGTCAGAACAGGATTACAGAAAAATATGAATGAATTGTACCCCATTCTGTAGTCACACATTTGAGCACTATAACATGAGTGAATTGTAAAACATTCTGTAGTCACACATTTGGGCACTATAACATGAGTGGATTGTAAAACATTCTGTAGTCACACATTTGAACACTATAACATGAGTGAATTGTACCCCATTCTGTAGTCACACATTTGGGCACTATAACTTGAGTGGATTGTAAAACATTCTGTAGTCACACATTTGAACACTATAACATGAGTGAATTGTACCCCATTCTGTAGTCACACATTTGGGCACTATAACATGAGTGGATTGTAAAACATTCTGTAGTCACACATTTGAACACTATAACATGAGTGAATTGTACCCCATTCTGTAGTCACACATCTGAGCACTATAACATTGAGTGAATTGTACCCCATTCTGTAGTCACACATTTGGGCACTATAACATGAGTGAATTGTAAAACATTTTGTAGTCACACATCTGAGCACTATAACATGAATGAATTGTACCCCATTCTGTAGTCACACATTTGGGCACTATAACATGAGTGAATTGTAAAACATTCTGTAGTCACACATCTGAGCACTATAACATGAGTGAATTGTACCCCATTCTGTAGTCACACATTTGAGCACTATAACATGAATGGATTGTACCCCATTCTGTAGTCACACATTTGGGCACTATAACATGAGTGAATTGTACCCCATTCTGTAGTCACACATTTGGGCACTATAACATGAGTGGATTCTTCTATTTCTTCCTTTACTCTTTCTTTTCAGATATATTCCCTCTGCTCAATGATATATACAGGGAAGACAGGGTATATACACAATGTATTTGCATACTATGTAACTTTGAGGTCCATACTACTGCAATTTACTGGTACTAATTGTACTTCTACCGAGGCTGCTTTCCTCCTACACTGTCCTCTGATTACTAGGACTTGATCATAATTTTCACTGCACACAGTCTAGAGATGTTTTCCCTAAGGTAAATTGTTGCTGTATTTCACTCAGTTATATCTACTAACTGTAAAGTGCATACTCAGAATCTGTGTTATATACAACAAATTTTGCTTGTTTCTTTCATATTATCACTTCTATATGTATTTCTTCGCTACAGTTACTACGTATTATTTTAGATATCATGTTTTAATTGTATTTGTTATATATATATGTATTGATATAAGAGTGGTGATTGGAGCAGATTTCAATGGGCATGTTGGTGAAGGGAACAGAAGGGGATGAGGAGGTGATGGGTAGGTATGGTGTTAAACAAAAGAATGCAGAAGGGCAGATGTTAGTGGATTATGCGAAAAGGATGGACATGGCTGTGGTGAATACATATTTTAACAAGAGGGAGGAGC
The DNA here is from genome assembly GCF_019279795.1 of Protopterus annectens. Lineage (NCBI taxonomy): Eukaryota > Metazoa > Chordata > Ceratodontiformes > Protopteridae > Protopterus > Protopterus annectens. The sequence continues at coordinate 1,922,862,205 of NC_056731.1, read as the reverse complement.
ATAGGGTGACATACAAGAGTGGAGGGAGATGCACACAATTGGATTATATCTTATGTAGAAGGGCCAGTTTGAAGGAGATTGGAGACTGTAAAGTGGTGACAGGGGAAAATGTAGTTAGGCAGCATAGGATGGTGGTTTGTAGGATGACATTGGTGATCAAGAAGTGGAGGAGGAGTGTGAGGGCAGCACCAAGGATCAAATTGTGGAAATTGAATGACGGTAATTGTGAGGTGGAGTTCAGGGAAGAGTTAACACAGGCACTGTGTGGCAGTGAAGAGTTACTGCTGGGTAACTACAGCAGAGCTAGTAAGGGAGATGGCTAGAAAGGTGCTTGGTTTGACATCTGGACCGAGGAAGGAGGACAAGGAGACATGGTGGTGGAATGAGGAAGTGCAGGAGAGTATACAGAGAAAGAAGTTGGCGAAGAAGAAGTGAGATTGTCAGAGAGATGAAGAAAGTAGACAGGAGTATAAGGAGATGAGGTGCATGGCAAAGAGAGAGGTGGCGAAGGCTAAGGATAAGGCATATGAAGAGTTGTATGAAAGGTTGGACCCTAAGGAGGGAGAAAAGGACCTGTACTGATTGGCTAGACAGAGGGACTGAGCTAGGAAAGATGTGCAGCTGGTAAGGGTGATAAAGGATAATGACGGAAACTTACTCACAAGCGAAGAGAGTGTGTTGAGGAGATGGAAAGAGTACTTTGAAGGGCTGATGAATGAAGCAAATGAAAGGGAGAGAAGGTTGGATGATGTGGGGATAGTGAACCATGAAGTGCAATGGATTAGCAAGGTGGAAATAAGGATAGCTATGAAGAGGATGAAGAACAGAAAGGCTGTTGGCCAAGATGACATACCTGTGGAAGCATGGAGGTGTTTAGGTGAAATGGCAGTGGAGTTTTAACTAGATTGTTTAATGAAATCTTGGAAAGTGACAGGATGCCTGAGGAATGGAGAAAAAGTGTTTTGGTACCAATTTTTAAGAATAAGGGTGATGTGCAGAGCTGTAGTAACCACAGAGGGATTAAATTGATCAGTTACAGCATGAAGTTATGGGAAAGAGTAGTGGAAGCTAGGTTAAGAAGGGAGATGATTAGTGATCAGCAGTATGGTTTCATGCCAGGAAAGAGCACTACATATGTGATGTTTGCTCTGAGAGTGTTGATGGAGAAGTACAGAGAAGGTCAGAAGGAGTTGCACTGTGTCTTTGTGGACTTAGAGAAAGCATATGGCAGGGTGCCTAGAGAGGAGTTGTGGCATTGTATGAGGAAGTCGGGAGTGTCAGAGAAGTATGTAAGAGTGGTACAAGATATGTACGAGGGTGGTGTGACAGCGGTGAGGTCTGCAGTGGGAGTGACGGATGCGTTTAAGGTGGAGGTGGGATTACATCAAGGATCAGCTCTGAGTCCTTTCTTATTTGCAATAGTGATGGACAGGTTGACAGACAAGATCAGACAGGAGTCCCTGTGGACTATGATGTTTGCAGATGACATTGTGATCTGTAGTGAGAGTAGGGACCAGGTTGAGGAGACCCTGGAGAGGTGGAGATATGCTCTAGAGAGAAGAGGAATGAAGGTCAGCAGGACTAAGACAGAATATATGTGTGTGAATGAGAGGGAGGATAGAGGAATGGTGAGGATGCAGGGAGTAGAGGTGGTGAAAGTAGATGAGTTTAAATACTTGGGATCAACAGTTCAGAGTAATGGTGAGTATGGAAGAGAGGTGAAGAAGAGAGTACAGGCAGGATGGAGTGGGTGGAGAAGAGTGTCAGGAGTGATTTGTGACAAATGAGTACCAGTAAGAGTGAAAGGGAAGGTCTACAAGAGGGTAGTGAGACCAGCTATGTTATATGGTTTGGAGACAGTGGCATTGACAAAATGCATGAGTCACAGCTGGATGTGGCAGAGTTAAAGATGTTAAGATTTACACTGGGTGTGACGAGGGTGGACAGGATTAGGAATAAGTATATTAGAGGGTCAGCCCAGGTTTGTAAGGTTTGGAGACAAACCAGAGAGGCAAGATTTCGTTGGTTTGGACATGTGCTGAGGAGGGATGCAGAGTATATTGGGAAAAAGATGCTAATGATGAAGCTGCCATGTAACAGGAAAGTGGAAGGCCTAAGATAAGGTTTATGGATGTGGTGAGAGAGGACATGCATGTGGTTGGTGTGAAAGAGCAAGATGCAGAGGACAGGAAGAAATAGAAACAGATGATCTGCTGTGGTGACTCCTAACGGGAGCAGCTGAAAGAAGAAGATATATATATGTATTGGAGCTTTTCTCTTCGGGTCTCCACTGAAAATGGGCTTCTGGCTCAGCTGGACTAACCTGGTTAACAAATGTCAATAAATAAATAAATAAATTGTACCCCATTCTGTAACCACACATTTGGGCCCTATAACACAAGAGTGAATTGTACCCCATTCTTCAGTCACACATTTAAGCGCTATAACATGAGTGAATTGCACCCCATTCTGTAGTCACACAATTGGACACTATAACATAAGAGTGAATTGTACCCCATTCTGTATTATCACAATTGGGCACTATAACATAAGAGTGAATTGTACTCCATTCTGTAGTCACACAATTGGGCACTATAACATAAGAGTGAATTGTACCCCATTCTGTAGTCACACATCTGAGCACTGTAACATAAGAGTGAATTGTACCCCATTCTGTAGTCACACAATTGGGCACTATAACATAAGAGTGAATTGTACCCCATTCTGTAGTCACACATTTGGGCACTATAACATAAGAGTGAATTGCACCCCATTCTGTAGTCACACAACTGGACACTATAACATAAGAGCTAATTGTACCCCATTCTGTAGTCACACAATTGGGCACTATAACATAAGAGTGAATTGTGCCCCATTCTGTAGTCACACAATTGGGCACTATAACATAAGAGTGAATTGTACTCCATTCTGTAGTCACACATTTAGGCACCATAAGATAAGGATGAAATATACAATACTCTGTGGTGACACAGTGGAGAGGTATAACATAACAGTGAACTATACCAGATTTTGTGGTCACATAATGGTACAGTATAATGTAAGAGTAAATTATAATTCTATGATCACATAGATGAACACTATAACATAAAGTGAACTATACCACATTCTGTAGTCACATTCTGTAGTCACACAGTAGAGCAGTATAACATAACAGTGAACTATACTAGAGCCTGCAGTCACACAGTGGGATAGTGTAACATAAGTATCTGATGCTATCCGTGTCATTATTCATAACAGATGGGTCTAGGATCTGATCTCAGCTCTGAGATGGCAACTTCTCAGACAGATCCAGAGCTGAAGCTCCTCCCCTTCAGATAATCCCCTGCTACCTTCTAACCCTCAGACCTTGTTTGCTGCTGAATTGCTTAGAAGTGGTCTCAGGCTCAAGTGTAGGACATAGAGTTAAGTGGTGTTTTTCTTGGCTTCTTTCCTGTACTTTTATCTTTCAGATGTTTCTGCCTTTTGCAATTCTCAGTTAAGCCTAATACCTACCCTCCCTGTTAGAACCTAGTTTTTGGGTGTAGATAGGTTCTGCCCTCCCCCCTTCTAGTGTGTGGTACTTCTCACCTTTTTCTCTCAGCTGGTCTTACTAAAAAAAAATAAATAAAAATAAATAAATAAAAATAAATAAATAAAAAATCTCTTTTTCCTTTCCTTTCTGTGTGTGTGGGTATTGTTAGTTTAGCATGGATGAGGAGTCTCTCTACTGTTTGGGGTCGGCACACCTGGAGGTTGAATATGACATTTGTGCCACATTCAACCCCAGGGCCCTAGTAGACCACTGAAACAAACTTTTGCTGAAAGGTTTCGAACAGTGTGGTCCTTTCCCTTCGGACTCCCCATCCAAACCTTTGCAGGATCCTAAGAAGAGGCCTCCTCTTCCCTCTGGGAGGTCCTTTTCTTCCTCTCTTTCAAAAAAGCTGAGGCTCTCGGATTGCAGATCTCCAGATCTGAGTTCAGCCAATTTGGCTTTGGATCTGAAGTCTATCACTCTAAGAGCTTTGGATCAGACTCTCGGATCCAAGGCTTCGCAGATTGGAGGCCTTCAGATCCAAATAGAAGCAAGCTGTCCCCAGATCTGACCAGTTTGTTGGATCCATCTGACATGGCCTCTAAGCCTGTAGATCCTGGCAGGTTGTTGGATCCAACATCCTATTATCATTGAAGGTTCCCTTCTGAGTCCTCCAGGAGGTCAGATCTGAGTGTGAGAGCATCTCTCCTTCTTTTTGGGCTTTTGGATCGATCCCTAGCAAGATCTGACCACTCTTCAGCTTCATCCAGGTTCTCCAGAAGTCTCCATCCCTCAGATGTGGATAGGATGATGAGGAGCTTTCTCAAGGCCCAAATTGAGTTGGGCTTGCTGCTGTCCCCTGCTCAGACAGCTAGGGGACCCTCTCTATCCACAGGACTCCACTCCTAACTTCCAGTCCAGCAGGTTTTGGAATATCAGGACCAAGAGATTTCTAGTGAGAGGCTGATGGTGTCATGTATCCTCCCCTTCTCAACAGCATCAGGGTTCATGGCCGGTTCTGTTCTGCAGCCCTCGGACCAGAGTGGGCCTCATCTCTTAGGGGATGGTGGAAGTTCCCTTGAGTTGAGTTCAGGTCCAGATTTTTTAGTCTGCTCCCTTTCCTTGGGGGCTTCGGTGCTGGATAGCTTGCAGCCAATATCCTATGGGGGCATTGGTGCTGCATTGGGATCCCTTGTCCCTTCCCAGGTGGCCTCTGCAGTGGGGGATGGGGGGCTTTGTCTAGTACATCAGCCTTTCAGGTGGTAGAGAGGACCTTTTCCAGCTTGGCCGTTACCTCTCCTTCTTCTCAAGGTCCTCTCCAGCCTTTCTTGAGATTGGGTGCTGAAGCCTCATCATTCTTCCAGGGTCAGCCCTCCCATGAGCACTTTCAGATGATGCACTGCCCCACTTAGGGTACCCATCTCTTCTGAAACCTTCCCTGAGCCCACTGCAGTGGAGCCCCCTCAGAAGAGACCTTGTAGGAGGAGGCATTTGGACTCTCCTAGAGAATTCCTCACTGAGGACAGAGATTTTGAGGAGGGAGATGGGTACCCCCTTGACTTCCAATTGAGGAGGTGCCCTTTGGGGACATCCTGGAGGTTCTCAAGCAGAGAGGTGGATGGTCTTCCCCATCACCATTTTTGGAGGAGTCCATGTTCCTGAAGCCGACTGGGACAGGCCCATCTTCTACCTGGGTTTCCCCCATGCTGATGAGTTTGTGGATCTTATCGCCAGCAGGGCTTGAAAGGAACTGGGCATAGTGAAACATTTGTCCAAGAAAGCAGACAAATTCCTCAGTCCTCCTAAGGATAGGTCTTTTTGGAGCAAAAGGGTCCCTGTTGATGCCATCATGGTGGCCACTGCTACTAAGAAGGACGTAGCTGAGCAAATTTCCTCAGTCCATCCCCTGAATAGGGAGTCCCAGATGATTGACTGTTTTGGAAAGCATGTGTTTGCCTCAGCTACTTTGGTATGAGAGCAACTAATTACTTGGCCCACTTTACCTAGATTCAGAGGGATTTGATTTCAGAGCTTACCACTTCCCTGTCAGAGTTGTTGGCTCCAGAGAGCCTCAAGTTAGTCTGTCCAAGGCTGTCTACTCTCACATCTTTAGCTAATGCTTCAATGAGGCTGATTTCCAATACTGCAGAGGCCACCTTCTGAGCGGCAGGCACTGGCATTGCTGTCTGACAGCATGCCTGGCTTTGCCTTTGTGGGTTTGCAGAACTCTTTAAGGCATCTTTCACTAACACCCCCTTTGATGGTTCAGCTTTGTTTGGACCTTCTGTTAAGAAAACCTTAACCTGTAGCGAGCAGGAAGGCAAGACTCTTTTCGCATTAAGGATCAAGTTTTCTACTCTCCAGAGGTCCTTTTCTAAGACCTAGAGAGGAAGTAAGAAACTTTGGCTCCAGAGAACTCAGACTTCCTTTAAGGACACTCCCCAAGAATCCTCTTTTCTGCAGGCCAGGGCAGGGGATTCAACAGTAGACGCTGCCCTAAGGGCAGAGGGGTCCGCAAAAGCATGGCTCCCGAGGACCCTTCTCAGAGAAGCCCTTCCAGTGCTCCTGATGCACTGCCTGACTGTCCTGCCCTGCAGGTAGTTAGGGGTCATCTGTTCCTTCACCCACTAGCCTGGACAAGTCTCACCTCCAATCAGTGGGTGCTAAAAATCATTTCCAGGGGTTACTCTATTCCCTTCTCTCAGCCCCCTCCAACTCAAAGATTTCTCGCACATACCACCCTGACAAAGGGAGTTTGCCTATCTCGAGGTGCAAGACCTCCTTCAAAAAAGAGCCATTCAAGAGGTCCTGACAGGACAACAAGGGTCCAGAACTTACTCTTGCTTCTTTTTGGTGCTAAAAAAAGAACAGGGTCCTGCATCTAATTCTGGACCTCAGCGAGCTAAACCTTTTTGTGAAGAAGTCCAATTTCCAGATGGTCACTGTATAGTCCATTCTGTGTCTCCTGCACAATGACGACTGGATGTGCTCAGTGGATCTCAAGGATGCATACTATCATATAAAGATTGACAGATGCTCCAGGAGGAGCAATCATTATCAGTTTAGAGCCCAGCCCTTTGGATTAACCACAACCTCCCAGGTATTTACCAAATGTATGGTGGTGGTGGCAGCTCATCTCTGTCTGCAAGGTTTCCAGGTTTTTCCATACCTGGACAATTGGCTTCTCATGGCTCCCACGACCTCTGGTGACCAGATATGTCCGCAGTCTATTCCAGCATCAGTGTATAACAGTGAATCTACCCAAGTCAAACATTGTTCTGAGCCAAAAGCTGGAATTCATTGGAGTCCTGCTGGACATGGTATCAGAGACTGCAGTGCTGCCTCCCCTCAGGGTCCAGCTCATTCAGGATCAAGTCTCTCTTTTGTTGGACCTAGCTTGCCCACCTGTGCATTTAATTCTCAAAACACTAGACTCTATGGCAGTTGCCATTCAGTTGGTTCTTCTCGCCAGGTATCACACGCAAGTTCTCCAATGGACCCTGGCACTCCAGTGGTCCATTCTGTCACAACCCATGTCGATAACAATAAAGTAGACTCAGGTGTGCAGGAATCATCTTGCTTGGTGGCTTCAGTCTCATGACCTATTTAGGCAGGATATTTTGTCTTCCCCCACCCAAGGCCACAGTGAACATGGATGCCTCCCTGCTGGATTGGGAAGGCATTTTCAGGGCAGGATGGTTCAAAGCCTGTGGTCACCCACAGAGACCAAATTGCACATAAATGTCCTGGAGATGAGACCAGTCCTTCTAATGTTGCAAGCCTTTCAGGAATGCCTCCCTTTGGGGACTATAGCAATTCAGACGGACAACATGGCAGTTGTCTGGTATATCAAGAAGCAAGGGCGAACATGGTCTTATCCTTTGTGCAGAGAGTCTGTGAGAATGTGGGAATGGGCAATGTCTTCCAGGCACTTTCTCCTTGCAACTCATATACCCAGGAGTTCCAACGTGTTAGCTGGCAAACTCAAGAGTGCTCCCTGAATCCGTCAATGGCAAGGTAAATCTTTGATCATTGGAGTTAACGATGCTGTGACCTCTTTGCTTCCTCAATAAACCACAGATGCAGCAATTACTTTGCCCTGATCCACCATCAGGGGAGTTACCCAGGGATGCTCTTGTTCACGATTGGACTCTGGGTCTCCTCTATGCTTATCCTCCTATTCCCCTAATACCCAAAGTGTTACAGAAAGTTCATCACCTGAAGACCTCTCTTATCCTTATTGCCCCTTTCTGGCCTCATCAGGCGTGGTTCTCCTTCCTAAGGTCTCATCTGTAGTATCCACCCTGGATACTAGATTCCATTCTGGATCTCATTTCCCATCCCTGGGGGCTTCCACTTCCCAATCTCCAAACCCTTTGTCTAACCACATTGTTTCTCCAGTACCAGTAATCCTTTCACAGTCCAGGCTTCCTTCCCCAATGAGGGGCATTATTTTGGCTTCTCAAAAGCTATCTACAAAGAAGGTGTATTCCAGTAAGTGGAAAAGGTTTTCCATTTGGGCCAGACAATGGAATCTACATCCCTTTTCAGCCCCTAGTCCTGATATGTTGCTCTTATCTTCCCTTTTTCAGGATGGAGTGAGTTTTTCTACCATTAAGCTCCAGTTGGCTGTCATCTCTAATTTCCATTTAATGAGCCTATCTTTTCTTCCAAATTTTGCAAAGCCTTTCTGAAAGGAGTTTTTGTTCTTAGACCTCCTATTAAGGATCTGTCCCAACCACTGGATTTGACTTTGGTGCTGCATTCCCTAATGCAAAACCTTTTGAACCAACTAGTTCATGTGATCTTAAATTTCTTTCCTGGAAGATGGCCTTTTTAGTAGCCATTACTTCTGCTGAGAGGGTCTCAGAACTTCAGGCTCTGTGCATTAAGCCACCATTCATGATCTTTCATGAGGACTTTCTCCCTAAAGAGGACTCTGAAGCTAATCTCAGTCAATTGATTTAACTACCAGTCTTCTTCCCTAATTACTCTAATAAAGAGGAATATATCTTGAATTGTTTAGCTGTTCACAGGCAATAGCATCTTTATTTAAAGAGGACCGAGGAGCTTATAAAGTCAGACCAATTCTTTGTGGCTTTTTCTCAGAACAGAAAGTGACAGGCAGTTTCTAAAGTGACTATTTCTAGGTGGATTGCTGGTTGCATTTCCTTCATTTATGCTAGTCGACATCTAGAACTATTCAGACCAGTAAAGGCCCACTCTACTAGGTCTGTTGCTATGTCATCAGCCTTTTTGGCTAGACTTTCCCTTGATGAGATTTGTGCTGCTGCAACTTGGTCTAATCCTCACACTTTTATTTTGCACTACAAATTGGACTTAGTATTCATAAACAGGGCTTCCTTTGGTTCCTCCGTGCTCTGGCATATCCTTCCTTGAGGCCACCCAGGGTGCATAGTAGCTGGGGAATATGACCCATCTGTGATGAGTAATGACATGGATAGCATCAGATAAAGAATTATATACTTACCATAACTTGGCATCTGTGCTATCTAGTGTCATTTTTCATCACATTCTCACCCTCCTTCACCCTTCTTTCTGGGTGTTCTGGCAAGGCTGAAGTGGCTTGCATTTTGTGAGAATTTTTTAGCTTCTGTTGCAGATTTCTGTGTTTCAGCTAATTTTAGCGAATTCAATCTGAGGGTTAGAAGGTAGCAGGGGATTATGGGAAGGGCAAGAGTCTGAGCTCTGGATCTGTCTGAGAAGCTGCTGGCTCGGATCCAAGATTGGGTCCTAGATCCATCTGTGATGAATAATGACACTGGATAGCACAGATTCCAAGTTATGGTAATTACATAACTTTTTGTAAACAGCACCACATTTATGATCAGAGATTATAGCAGTATAACATGAATATTACCAAGTGTGTCTTTGTCTTCATGTTCTTTTTTTCACCCATTTGTTTGCCTCCCTCAGCTCATCATTAACTGCCCAGCTGCAACATTTCCCCTTCAGTGTCACTGCCAATATCCCCCAGGGCTGAGACAAACCAAGTGGTGGGTTGGGAAGGGGAAGTGGAGCAGAGTAGTCAGCAGACCCCATGTTCTGATAGAAAAGCACTAAAGGACTGCTGAAGGAAAAGCCTCTTTAAATATGGTTTGTTATTCTGTCTTTGGTGGGAATTCTATATGATGTAGACCATCCATAAAAAAAATCCCATGTCTTAGATTAAGACCAGTTCCTTCCTTCATTCATTGATGTATTCTCAGATTACTCAGACTAACCTCAATAAACTGTCTGCTGCCTATAGCAGTATCACCAGATTTGCCTCTGGTTCTACTTTTAGAACTCACCATTGCAAAAACTTAAAGGAATTAGGATGGCTTGAATTGCAAAATCTGATCTTGTTTCATCAACTCTCCTTAGCCGCAAAAATCCTGTATAAACCCAGTAATACCCCTATACTCACTTCCCTTATAACTCCTTACTGCAACCTCAAAAGCCTACGTTCCTCTAACAAACTTCTCATAGCAACTTGTAAAGCCAACAACTTGGCAGGTACTCCTTGTTCTCTAACACTGTTGGAAAATCCTGGAACTCTCTTCCTGACAATCTCTCTTCCATCTCCGCTCCTCACTGCTTTAAAATCCAGCTCAAAACTTTCTTTAGAACCCGCTGGCTCTTCCCCTGCATAAACCCTGACTAACATTTCCATTTATTTCTAGTACTTCCACCTTTTCTGCTTACTAATTTTTAGTCCACAACTAAATTGTCGGTTAGTACGTATTTTAAGTCCTAATTATTGCACCTGAAAGAACTTGCTACTGTAAATGCTCATTAACTAAAGTGTAATTTCTGTAATTTCTGTTTATCAATGAATGTATTTTGGAGCTTTTCTCCCCGGGCCTCTACTGAAAATGGACTCAAATCCAGTTGGACAAGCCCGGTCAGCAAATGTAAAATAAAAATAAAAAAATAAAATAAATTGTCTGCTTAATTTACTTATTACTTGAGTTTATTTCTATTTTCTCAGAGTCAGGATGCAATTAAACAATCGAAGCCTGCGAAACATTACCTGTAATCATTAATTCTTCTTTCACTTCTGCTTCTAAAAAGATGTGACTTGCTCCTTTAGCACTATTAAGGCTTTGTTTTAGGATTTCTGCTGAGACAGTATCACTCCATAACACATTCCACACTATGTCTTCCATCCTGGAAAGAACTAGAAACATATAAAAACCTTAGAACAATCATGTCATATCTGCCAGGCTACTGATATAGCACTCACTTATAACAGAGAATGTACAATCCCTTACTCTCCACATATGTATATATATATACACACGCACACACACACACACACACATACACACACAGATATATATATGTATATATATATATATATATATATATACACACACACACACACACACACACACACACACACACACACACACATATATATATATATATATATATATATATATATATATATATATATATATATACACACACACACACACACATATATATATATATATATATATATATATATATATATATATATATACACACACACACACACACACACACACACACACACACACACACACACACACACATATATATATATATATATATATATATATATATACACACACACACACACACACACACACACACACACACACACATATATATATATATATATATACACACACACACACACACACACACACACATATATATATATATATATATATATATATATATATACACACACACACGCACACATATATATATATATATATATATATATATATATATATATATATATACACACACACACACACAGGAACCTCTTTGAAAATGGAGCACATAAAATAAATTCCAACCCTTTTCCATATATAGTGCAATTAAAAATCTAAACCATTTTCTCATTTAATTTTTATATTTTGACACCCTTTTGCATGGCATAAACACATTTGATAGCATTTATACCTCCATATAAATCTGATCAGTTTGACAACTCAGCTAGGATACAGTATCTCTTCTTTCTATCTTGTTGTCTTGGGAAAGGTGAATGGCAGCAGCTTCCAAGAAAAAGCAAGACAGGAATGACCAGATGTATAGTGCATACCACCCTAACAAGAAAGACCCATGCTATACCGAGTGCCATAAATCCAAGACACAAACCCAAAAATAATGCTTGTTTGTCTGCTTTTCGTTTATTTATCCAAGTGTCATACTGAAAGGCAATCAGGTGGGCGTGTCTCAAATTTCTGCCTTTGTCTGCCTACCAACAATGGAACAACAAAATAAAAGTCCTCAAATGCAATGGCAGTTAAGGTATATTTTAGCAATAACCAATGAGGGGGTGTGATATATTGAAGATTTACCCATGGTTGGTGTGGGTGAAGCCTGAGAGATTAAACAAAGGAAACGGTGGGTAAATCTTCAATATACCCACACCCAAAAGTCGGTTATTGCTATTATACAATGACATTATTTAAGAAAGAACTTACATACTTTTCTTTAATAATGTCTTTGTATAATAGTTTTGTGATGTTTTTCCACATTGTTTCTGCATTCTTTTGCTTTTTTCATTGACTGTACATGCATATGGAACATACATTCTAACACTTATACAGAACAACAACAGTAGTTTGGAAAGCAAGCAATGGAGAAAGGAAGATCTCCATTGCTTTTTTTTTAAAGTAAAAAAAATGTAAAATATGGACAGTTTAGAAGTATAAGAGAGATGGGAGAAATACAAGGAAAATCAAGCACATTTCTTTAGTTTTGCAGAATGCATCTCATTTTTCTTGTATTTTCTCTGCCCTCATAAGTATTTCTTATACTCTTACTTGACAAAATGTGGACAAAACTGTAAATAAAGGAAGGCACCAATTGTAAATGTTGCTCTTATAAACTTAGAAAGCTACAATAATAATTGTGCATTGTCTGAAAGAAAAAAGTCTGAAACTGAAATCCATGTCATTATTTAGTGTCTTTGTTCCTCAGTGATTTGTCAGAAAACCACTAATTTTTATGAGGAACAGCTGAAAAATATGAGGCAAAAGTCTGAGTAGTTGAGACTAATGCCTATGTACCATATACCAATTGAAAATAAAAAGTCTGGCCACTCAATGGTACCTCAGTGACTAGCCTTTTTTTCTATTGGTATATGCTTGATTTACAGGCACACTAGTTTGGCTGATCAATCAGCATGCATGTTTTTTAATACTAACGAGGTCCCATTGTATAATAACCACTATCAATGGCAGAATACAGAATACTTCTTAGCTAAATTCAACTGGCTGCCCAAATACATGAAAAACATGTATTCTGTTACCTCAGTAAACAAATGTCAAATAAATAAATAAAAATAAATAAAAATAATAAGTAATAACACCATAAACATAATTCAAAGCTTTAATTACTTTAGTATTCAGGATGTAAACCTTTTTTATCAAAATTAAAATATATTTCTTACATGAAACAACAAGAAACTCTTCTTGCAATAATAACTTACACTATTTCTAATCGGATTCAGCAAGAGATAAGACCTCAAAAAACAGCTGTAAAATTTAGAATAAAGATAGGGCACTATACCCTGAATAGTGTAGTCTACTGACTGTGGAAAAACACTTACAGATTTAATGGCATTTACTGCTATGCCCCAAACCTGGAGAAAAAACATCTAACTCAGAGTAATTTTCTTACCATCAGAACTATGTTATCTGCAAGTGCTTGTATGGTTGGCCAACTCACTTTAACTGAAGTTACACTACGAAACATCAGTGGAGGTAGAAAAATCCTTAAACCATGAGAGGCATGTAAAACATTACTCTGAGATCACCCTTAGATAACTTTATAAACTACAACCACCTTCCTCACAAACTTTGATGATAGGTCTCATCCACCCTCAGCAAGCTGATATCACCCAACAAACCATAACATTTGGGGAATACTTGTATAGTTAATATCTTTAAAAGCTTATGCTCTACATTATTAGGTGTCTTATAAATTCATAGGTTCATAGGTTCATAGGTTGGTAATAGGCTAGCTGCCCTAGGGCCTATACAAGTCTAGCCATAACAATTCCCTGGCTATTTCTTCCCACAGTATTTACTTCCCTGGACCCCTGTCTAGCAGGGTGACTAACGTGATCTTCCAGTAAAACAGTCTGTCATCAACAGTGCCTCTTCACATAGCCATAAACAAAATCATTCAAAATAAATACATGTTATCTAATATGACATCTGTCCCAAACACTAAAGCAGATAAACAAAGACTCATCTGATTTAACACTATTTACTTATGATATGTAAATCATTTTGTAGTAAGACAGCAGGCCTTCTTTTCTCTTCTGACCTACAGACGTGTTCCATTTTTCCATAAACAAAACTAATACATTATTCAAAACTATAAGGAAAAACAGCCTGTAAACAAATAAATACTATATCACTTGCATAATGGATGCATCTGATAATCATTTATAGTCTTAGAAAGACACATAGTATTCAATCCTACCCACGTGAAATCATTACAGGTGAAGTGTTAATAGCATTTTTAATTCTGAAAATGTAAATCTGCTTCCTGAACTACCAAGTTTTGAATTTAGTAATCAACGTCCTCTACCAAATACATCCCAGGAAGCCTCATCACATTCCACTGTTGGTAATTCTTCATTATCCTCAGCTTTATCATCATCATCATCATCACCACCAATGACTTACCTTTTAATAACAAAAACGATGAAAATAATTCTCATATTCTTTACCCTGAGCTAAACAAGACAATGTCCAAGTACTAAAAGCCACTTACATTTCCCAAAATAATTTTTCAGTAAATTGTTACCGAATACTAATCTTTTTTCAACAATTTATCATCCCATAACCATTCCTTCCATATGCAATCATCTATGGGATTTACCCACCTTACTTTTACAAACAGAATAAAGCATAACAGGTCCATGTTGATACCAAATCAACGTGCTATTTCACATTTTTTTCTAAAAAAGTAACCCACCAGTCAATTGCCATGGAGTTAACCTCTAACTTTATGACATGTTCTTCTCACAACGTTCTCCGTGCACAGTTCGACACCTTCTCCCTAAGCCATTCTTCTCATCTTTAGTATTCCTTTACTTACTAATGGCTCAAAACTTTTTTCTCGTAATAAAATATACAAACTGGTCAGAAAAGCAAACATTAAGTCTGCACAAAATTAATATGCAAAAAAATGGTCTCCAAAGAAAGAATCAGTTATAATCACCCCTCTTCCCTCATAAAAATGCCACCTGGTAACAACACATAACTCAAGGTCATCATCACAGTCTTGCAAATCACATCCATTAGAAAATTGCCCCATTTCCCAATCAAAGCCAAAAAACATTAAAGTTCCTACCCTATTTGAATGTACATTAATCAGCCCAAACATATCTCTCATTACTGAAAATGTGCAAAGGCTGCCTCCCAGTACATTGATAAAATGCTCCTATATTGTCAGATTCATACTGGCTTTAACTAAGATAACAATATCTGAACATCTTTTCCATCTTACTCCAAATAATCTGCCTTCTGTAACTATTCTGACAATACTTTAGTCCCCTGTTATATATTCTAATATCCCATAACAAAACATTTCTAAAGGTAGTGAGCAATGACATGTTTATATAAACTGTTACTTCTATTTGTTAAAGAACTCATTGACATCAGTGGGACATAGAACCAGAAACCAAGAGCTTGGTAATAAAAAATGATGTCTTCTTTCTTTACGTCACTTCACTTTCTCATATTATTTAGTCTTTATGACAGTACTGTCAGACTCAACCAGCTCTGAAACATTAGTATCAAATGTAAATGTTCCTGTTTCCTAACTGAAACACCTGTAGTACTCACCTGGACTGAAGAGTGATCTATAGTGTTCTGCATGGAAGAATCCAAAACAGAATGGTATCAGAAGCCTCAACTCATGAATACCAGCTAGAACTAGTAAGCTGCCACAAAATAGTCTTCTGTTCAAATCTATCAACTCTATCTTTCATTAAAACTTGGTCATGCATGGCTACAGTTTCCTTAGACCATCTACTGTAGTCACCATTGGTATTAATGACTCAGCATGGCATCCGACAATTCCACAGCACGTCTACCACTCTACTGACATTTACTAACACTGTTAACTATCACAGGAATAAAAACAACGATGTATCCTCTATCTTCCTTGACCTGTCAAAAGCTTTTGACATGGTTTCTCACTCCAAACTTCTAAACATAGTCTCCAACCTAAACGTTTGTAAGTCTACTCTTAACTGGTTCTAGGAGTACCTTACTGGATGCCAGCAAGCTGTTTCTTGGGAACAGCTTTCATCCCTTTTACCAGTAACACTAGGGGTCCTGCAAGGTTCTATCTTAGGGCCACTTCTATTCTCTATATTTACAAATAACCTCCACCTGTCAGCCCCACAGTCTGCACTCATCCAATACGCAGATGACTCAACAGTAATATGTGATGCTTCTTCACTTCCTGAGCTTCAGAATCTAACGCAAGATTCCTTTCATGTAGTTGAGTCCTGCCTCGTAAATGCTTAACTAATACTCAACCCAAAAAAAAACAAATACATGATCTTCCACCCTAGCCTCACCCACCAACACATTTACCATCACCTCACTAAATAATACCATTATATCTCCATCCCCCAATACCAAACGTTTAGGAGTTGAGATTGACTGTAAGCTTAAATTTGACAATCACATTTCCCAAACTGTAAAAAAAAATTCATAAAAAACTAGGTACACTATATAGAAATAAACATTACTTTACCCAGAATACTAAGATTGCAATTGCTCAATCCCACCTAATCTCCACCCTGCTGTACACAGTCCCCATACTAACTAATCTACAAAAATGTGAGATACTAAAACTCGAATCCTGCTGTAAAAAAAATAGCTAGATTTGCCGCTAATCTACCAGCTAGAACCCATCATTGCCACACACTCAAGCAACTAAACTGGTGAGAACTCCCTCAGCTACTACACTACATTCAATTAACCATGGCCCACAAAATCCTCTTTGAACCTGAAAAAACACCTGTTCTACAAACATTAGTCCAACCATATGCCATAAACAGACCCTTACACTCCACTAATAAAAAGTATATAAAAATCAATGCAGCCAAAAATCAAGCAGAAGATTCCCTTTTCTCAAATTACATAAGGAAAATCTGGAATGAACTGATAACATCACCACAATAGTATCACTAGTCCAATTTAAAACAATACCAAAACCTCACCTATTAAACAGATGGCTATGTCCCTGCTGTACTCCTGACTAGTATCCCCCTTCCTGTCACTGCCCTTATCACTACTTCTGTTTATCTAACATTTCTCTAGCGATCTCTTCTTTCTACCCAAAAGAACTTGTAACACCACCTACCTAAGTGTACTACTTATTCACTCAATTCCTGACATAAGGGATCTTCCTATTGATACAATTTATTTTGCCCACACATGTAATATATGGTAAAAGATTTACCATAAAGTAATGTTTATGTGAAATATGAATGGCTGATGATTCTAAATATGAAATATGTATGTCTAATGTTTGTAAATATGAATGTTCACAGGAAATCTGCATTGACTGTGCCTTCTACACTGTAATGACTATGCATTTCAACCTGTCTTTGTCTTTGTATATCACCTGCTTATTGTCTGATATTATCATGCAATTACTTTGAAATTCCATGTTAATTAGTTTAACATACTCTATATATTGTTGTACTGCGCGTTTTATATGGAGATTTTCTCCCCGGGCCTCCGCTGAAAAAGGACATGTGTCCAGTTGGACTTTCCGGGTAAACAAATGTAAAATAAAAATAATAAAATAATTCTGGAGCACTCAAAGGTACAGGTAGAAGAAAAGGTGCATCGAATAATATGTGTTGGCATGGTCTTATAATCCCACATGATGCCATCAGATACTATGGTGTTACTATCCACACCACTGACTACAAATAATATGTAAGGGTCAGTTGTCCTTAAGAGCATATAGCAAGTTTACACTATGAGCTATGATAAACTCCACACAGTCATTACACTAAACAGCTGTAGAGCAGAGTTATAAGCATTTGCTTCCTGGGATTTTACAAACTTTGCTCTCAGCCCAATGGGTTCCAGTGCAATCATATAAAAAGTAACTGAAACTTGGCCAACACACACACACACACACACACACACACACACACACACACACACACACACACACACACACACACAGTTTCCCTGGAGGGGATAATGACATCTTTCTTTCACTGAACCTTTCTCACCCTTATTGTGTTTACAGTAATGCTGTTACCAGGTAGACCAGTCTAGCACACCATGTACTCAATTACTGTGCACTATCAAAAGAGGTCAGCTATAAAATAATAATTTAGTAGCTATTGCTAGAAAAGTCACCCTTCAAAAGGTGGCTGTTATTCAGAAGGTGGATGCCAACAGCTAATAATACACCAATACTATGTTAATATCCTTATGTACCAATAAATAAACAACCAGCCACAAGCTTTTGTGGTTGAATAATTAATAAAAAATGCATAATGTAAATAATGCAACAGAGTTTCAAAAACAACAAGCAAACAAACAAATATACAAACAAATATATTCTTATCTGGAGTATAATAAAATAAAAGGTTTTAAACATGTAGGTGACAACAGGAAAACTGACTTCAGCTAAATTATCCTATTGTTACCACTAACCAAAACTTATTATAGTCAAACTACCATTGATCTTCCATATCCATTCAGCATTGCAGGTGATACACAGGCAAAATGCAAAAAACTGTTCACTGACTTTGGAAAAGAAGGCTATACTCTCTTTCTTCTGCTGTCAATACAAAGAACATTTACTGTTTCCAGGCTTGTTTAAAGTCCATTTGTAGCCCAGAAAGGATAAAGTAGAGCAGTTCTGGATGGGATCAGCATTTTGTGCAGGTGAGAAGTTTCAGGTCCATATTTTTTTTAATCAAAGCTGCTTAGTAGTGCACAGTAAGTTCTATTCCAAATTAGGCAATTCAGCGTTTGGCATGAAGCAATGTCTGTGTGTGTGTGTGTGTGTGTGTGTGTGTGTGTGTGTGTATGTGTGTGTGTGTGTGTGTGGGGGGGGCATGTGTGCACATACATGTGTGTCTGAAAACATACTTTTTTCACCTACAGTCTTCACATCTAAAAGCTAAACAAGCAGTGCTTAAATTATCCTGATCCTCTAAAGAACAGGAAAAAAACATTACAAATCCCTTTGTTTCCCCTAAACAAATGATCTTCAGTTGATGCTGTAGTTGTTTATAGAAGTTAACACATTTAACCATTCGCAATACATACTAAATCAAGCTAATAGCTTCTTTTCTTCCAGCAGTTCAGATACTGAAAATATTGCATATATCTTCCTTTTTCACCGATGAATTAAGGATGACATAAAAAAATCACCCTCAAATTAATCATCTCTTTTAACAGTAGCTAGTCTAGAGTGTGCCAAAACCTGAGATGTTCAAAAGAAATAGAGTATAAGAAAACTCTCCCCAAATGTGAGAAATGTCTCTTCTAGAAATTGTAAAATGCAGCTTTTACTAATATATAATGCCACATAAAATACCTGGCTATAGACACATCCTTTTATAGTTGACTCAAGTGTATGGCATTATGTCTAGATGAGGAAACCACTCCCATGGATGGCATCTAATCGACTTAAGAAAAGGACATGGTGTTAGTAGTAAACTCATTCACCCTGTCTTCCTCACTCACTGATTCACTTTCACCTTTTCAAACAGGCTGCCTACCTCCATCTTGTCAGCAGCCTTCTACCTGCTTATTTACTACCTAATCAGAAATATAATATTTAATATCTTCAGTGTGCAGCAGCTCTGCTGTTTTGTGATGCTCTCACTGGCTAACAACTGAATCAACTTGGAAAATCATCACTCTCCAGCACCTCTCTCTCTCTCTCTCTCTCTGTCTAGTGCATTACTTGCAACTTATGCCCTTACACTATCTCTTATCTTCATCTTTTATAATTGCAAATGCCTCATATAGACAAAAAATATTACTGGACTGCAGTCAACAGAGTAAGTAGGGGCAGATTTTCATTGTATTAAATTCAAATAATACAGCTATATCTATACCTGGATATCTATATGCTTATCTAGCTATCATGCTATTTATCAAATGTATAGGTCATCGAAGTATCATTGAAGTCCCCCTGCCCTTCCCTTATTTTGAGTGCTAACTCTAATCCTACCTCTGCCCCTAACCTCAGCTGCACATATGGGTCTATATCATGACATTTACTTTATGGAATGTCGAACTGCATATGGTTGAAACCATATGATCAATGTTCCTTAACTCCAAAAAACAAGCAAAATATGTATTTCTGAAGGGGGACAAGTTCCCCTACATCCCCTACACCCCCTACAAATTATATACCAAGTCTGAGATTGCACTACAGTGGTAAAAAGGATAAATTCACTGATCCCTAATGCATCACAATCTCAATAGAAACACTTCAGCTTTTTAGAAAGTCGATCTTATGGTCTATACCATATGATATTTTGGACATCTTTTCCCTCTCTATGTATATATAAATATATATATATATATATATATATATATATATATAAATATATATATATATATATATAGATCTACTTCAGTAGCTTGAACATATTACAAGTTCGAACCACATATGGCCGAGACCATATGTTCGAACTTGTAATAGTTTGAACACTGAAGTAAAAAAAGAAAAAAAACAACAAAAAACAAAATTAAACGTCTGTAACCCCCACACTCCCTTACTTAAATATACCAACTCCGAGATCGCATTACGCTGCAGAAAAGGGAAATCTTACCATTCCGCACTGTACAGAGATCTCCATTCAGTCCGATCGAACATTTACAAGTTTGAACATATGGTCTCGGCCATATGCGGTTCGAACTTGTTATATGTTCAATCTACTAAAGGAGACCCATATATATATATATATATATATATATATATATATATATATATATATACATATATATATATATATATATATATATATATATATATATATATATATATATATATATATATATATATATATATATAAACACACACACACACGTATCTATACCTATATCTATATCTATCGATACATGGATATATATATATATATATATATATATATATATACATATATAAATATACAGTATGCCTCTGTGTGTGTGTGTGTGTGTGCGTGCACGCACGTGTGTGTGTGTGTGTGTGTGTGTGTGTGTGTGTGTGTGTGTGTGTGTGTGTGTGTGTGTGTGTGTGTGTGTCTCAGAGCCATTACTTTAGTCTGCTGTCTTTAAGACTGACATATGTTTTGATGGCATGCTTTGGTTGACAAAACAGATGATCCACAGTTGTACAAAATCACTACTTTACTGGGGTTGTAGAATATCCCCTTTTACCAGTATAGTGGGATTTTGGAGCTAGAATATATATGTAGCCGGTGATGTGGGGAGGACAGCACCCTCACATGGTTAAACACCCTGAGGTTATTACTCAGAGCATGCACATTACAATATCAATTTTTTTTTTTTTATTATTTTCCATCAGGGTTATGGGCAACAACATTTGGGTGTTTCATGTATATGTGAAGGAGACCTATATGTGTATATATCTATCTATATATATATATATATATATATATATATCAATATATGTATATATATCCACAGTCTCTTTTTCCCATTTTTGCGCATATAGTTGGAGTGTCACTTCAACAATGGCAATCATCTAGAGCCAATCTTCACACTACCAGGTGACTATCCCGGCCACGGTTGTTCTTTCATACCACACACTCACATCTATTGGCAATTTAGAGTATCCAGTCCATCCACTGTATGTCTTTGGAAAGTGGTAGGAAACCAAAACACCCAGAGAAAATACATGCAAACACAAGGAGAACATGCAGACTTTGCATTGAAGGCACCCCAGATGAGAATTGAACCAGAAAACCTCTTGCTGTGAGGTGGCAACACCACCTGCTATGCCACTGTGCCTCCATACCTATATATCTATAGTTATATATAGGGTCTACATTGAAACATTGAAATTCACTAAATTGAAATTTCAATATAGCGAGTCAAAATATTGAACAACTCAAATGATCAAAAAAAACCTCTACTTATATAGACTCTGAGATTACATAGTAGTGGGAAATATGGAAATACTCCTTACCCTACTTTTACTTATCTCACACCAAACATCAAAATGTCACCCCAAACCCAAATCACTCCCCACACACAAGCACACACAAGTGCAAACACATCTGCATACATTCACACAAACACATACACTCACATGAACACAGTCAAACACATATACACATAACCAATCTTTAATGTATTCTTCATTCTTTCATGAAATAAGTTTGATGAAATGCACATTTCATTAAAAATTGACAAACTTCTATTCCATCACATGAACAACACCCTATATATACTTAAACAGAGAACAAAAAGGAAACAAAGAATAAT
Organism: Protopterus annectens; assembly: GCF_019279795.1. Classification (NCBI taxonomy): domain Eukaryota; kingdom Metazoa; phylum Chordata; order Ceratodontiformes; family Protopteridae; genus Protopterus; species Protopterus annectens. The sequence continues at coordinate 1,922,840,152 of NC_056731.1, read as the reverse complement.
ATAAATAATTGGCGTATGTAGAATTTATTTCCAAAAAAGAAAACAAACTTAGGTTTTTATAAATTTAAACTTAAATTTTCTCTTCTAGTGCATGTCATTAAATTATTGATCCATATTGAAAGTGTCCACCACACTTTTTTGAAACTTTTCACTAGCATTTTGTAAAGATTTCTTTTTTGGTTTGGCAAATCAAATCATATCTTTAGTATATACACAAAATGACTCTTCATTTGCCCTATGCACCATTGTATCAGACTTGGCACCATCCTTCTTATACTTTTAAAGAGTTTACCTTGCAATCTGCCATTCACTCTACACAAGCTGAATGCAAGCCACTTTTAAAATCCATTCCCATCTTTCTAGCATATCTAAAAAAATCTTAATTTAAATTCATTCATATATTAGCTAACTATTGGTCTCAGTTGCTTTGGATCATTGTTATCTTAAACATAATCTTGCTTTTTTACATTTACATTATTACTTCCCTTTATTCCTATTCTGTCAGGACAAAAATTGACAACTGAAGTTTCACATATCATAATATTCATTTTGCAGTAATGCTGTTTATTCTTTTTTTGTCTTTAGTTATTCAGTTGCATATTTTCACAGAATAAATAATTGCATCATTATATTCATAAAGGCTCTTCCTGGTTAATATAGCCCGGTCTTCCCATCCTAATTTTTGTTCTCTGATCTTTTTAAAAAAACTCAGCTTCCCACCCATGATAAACTGATAAATTCTTCTTTCCCCTCCTCTGTTTTGTTACTATAACAGCTATCTTTCTTCATTCTTCCTAATCTCATTATTTTGTTTCTTTTGCATATTTTAAGTAAGTAAAATAACATGATAACTTATTAACCATTCCCATTTCTCCTTCTTGTGTGTCTCTGCATACAGTGTTTAATTTAAATGTGGTTTGGTGACATCTTCATGTGCTCTCAAAATAACTGCTTCTAAATATTTAGGGCAAAACATACCTCAGAGTATGTAGTTTAATTGTGATAAGACAAAATCGTGGATTCATTAAAGGGTCTAGCATGAGATGTATGGCTCATGCTAAAAGGCTGTGCTCCCATAACATATTTTATGATTCAGAGACATGTTAGACACATTGAGGAAAGACCTTATTATTGGCTAATTTGCATGCCTCTGAATTGCAGTTTCTGCAGTGACATGCAGATCATTGCTACTCTGCATGTTTCCATAGTTAACTGCTTCAGCTGCATCATGTAGGCATAGGAATTTCTCCGAGTTACTCTTCCACACTCACATACAAGTACACACACACACACACACATGCACACATGCACACACACACACACACACACACACACACACACACACACACACACACACACACACACACACACACACACACACACACACACACACACCCCACAGTCCCCATACCTGTCCCTGAGTTGCCTGCCCTTCCTCTGTCTAGTGGTTCCACAGCCCCTAAACCCCATACTAGCTGAAGTGCTGTTAAGGCATGAGAGTTTAGAGTACTCAAAGGTGTTGACTGCTTCCCCCCATCCCTGTAATGGTTTCAGTGCCATTATACCCCCATCCTCCCACTCTCCATACTGATGTTGGTACCATTAAGACACATTTGTATTGTCCCTGGTAGCTAGTGGCTCCCCCACGTCTGATCTCAATACTGATATCAGTGCCATTAAGGCACATTAATATTATCTACTGGGGGATAGTATTTCTCCCTTCCCCCATTTCCTTAAACCTTTAGTGTTCACTGCTGCTGTGTACTGGGGTCAGCCAAACTGATCTACATGGCCAAGCAATTTCCTGAATTTCTTAGCATGCAGGTGGCTTCCTGGGGGAGATGCCAGGAGGCAGAGAGAGTGAGAGAAACAGACCATGAGCGCGTGGCTAATTAGCATACATATCTCCTCCCGACTGCCTCACTGGCATAGAGCAAGGCTGCAGAGCTATCCCCTACATGGCATTGCATGTGTTCTTGCTAGACCCCAGTGCAGCACCATGTTAGAACTGTTCCTCAAGTTCAAGGAGTTACCATGATGTGTACATTTATGAGTACTCCCAAATGCTATTACTAAATCATGCTCTCTAGAGTTTACAGTTTGCCATTTCTCCTTCATTTAACTGTTTCTTTCATAGTATTACATTTTACACTCTCAATAAATTATAGCAAGGTTTCTAGATGTGTAAATTCTTTTTATTTCTATTCAGTAGCATTTCTCTACTTTCTCAAAATACTTTATATGTTTCTAATATTTTCATTTGTATAGCCTGACTTAATTTTAACAGTATGCACGTGTAATTTACATAAACATAAATGCCCATCTTTCTGTCACCTTTTTATATCAATACGACAATTTATTGTCTTGCCTCTTTCATTATTTATAAACATTTCTTTACACAATATGCATTCACCATAGTCGTTAAGAGTCACTATGGTATGACATTCTTCTTAAGCCAGAAAATTAGTCCCATGTTTGTTGTGTAGTCAGGATTTTTGTAATTTTAAAAGTCCAACCCCCCCTCCCCCACCCAGGTGTACTCAGAAATGTTTAATTTATGTGCAGTCTTCTTACCAGCCAGAAGATGATGAAAAAGTCCTGGGTTGCTATTTCTCCCTAGCATAATCATCCTTTTTCACCATGGTGTTCCTCCTAAATGAAAAAGTGAAGACGATGTGCAGTTGATACATATACAAATTCATACACATATACATATACATATGCATATATATGGATTTATGTCATAAGTTCGACATTTCAGATCATCAACTTTCATAAGGTTAAGATAATTTGGTAGATGTTCCGAAACACTGAAAAGAAACAAACACCAAATACTTTTTTTTTGCAGGGGGGACAAGCCCCTCTTCACCCCACACATCTCCTGCTAATTATACCTACCAGCTCCCTGATTGTACTGCAATGGGGAAAAGGGCAATTTCCTCAATCCCCTCTATATTGTAATCTCTTGTGAAACAGTATTCCTGCCTACTAAACATTCAACACTTCAAAACGTCATATGGTCTCAACCTTATGAAAGTCAATGTTCAGAAATGTCAGTCTTATGACAAAGACCCACATCTATCTATCTATCTATCTATCTATCTATCTATCTATCTATCTATCTATCTATCTATATATCTATCTGTATGTCTATCTATCGGTCTATCTATCTATCTATCTATCTATCTATCTATCTGTCTATCTATCTATTGAGCTCTGTTTATCTATTTATCTGTGTATCTATCTATCTGTCTATCTATCTATCTGCCTGTTTATCTGTCTATCTATCTATCTTTCTATCTATCTATCAATCATATATGACATTGGACACAATTTTCATCTTTATTGGCTTGTACAACATCATCATTATCATCTTCAAAGGTGCTAGTCCTGCTGTGGGTCAAAGTGTCATCAAGCTGAGCAAAGCAGAACAGACTTTCCCTTCCCTAGCAACTATTTCCAGTGAACGCTATGGTATTTGTAGGAAATCCCAGATTAGTTGATGTCTTAATCTTTAACATGTGTTAAATCAGTTCTGGGCTCCTTTCCCAATGGGCTGTACCTGGTATACCTGCAAAGGTAGGTGTCAAGGAGACAATCTTACAGGGACCCCAACATACCTCAACTGTCTCCTCTCAGGACATATTAGCAGTGGCTGTACTCCAGGGTTGTCACAAACTACCAAGCTTCCTACCCTATTGTAGAGAGAGAGAGAGAGACAGAGTGAGAGAGAGTCCATCTATAACAGAAAGAATCAAATTTCTACTGCCTCTGTCTGTGACCTCATCCTTTGATAACTTCTTAATGCTTTTGACCACAGGTGGTACAGTGAGAACTTCATCTTATGTCTTAGCTCTCATTTCTCCAATACAGTTTGGTACTATGCCTACAGTA